>NC_073231.2:916590-1219621 GCF_029281585.2 Gorilla gorilla gorilla | reverse complement strand
ATTTCCATGTTCATACAGATAGCGGTGTAGATATTTCCATGTTCATACAGATAGCGGTGTAGATATTTCCATGTTCATCCAGATGGCTGCGTAGATATATCCATGTTCATATAGATGGTGGTGAAGATATTTCCATGTACATACAGATAGCGGTGTAGATATTTCCATGTTCATACGGATAGCTGTGTAGATATTGCCATGTTCATACCGATAGCGGTGCTGATACTTCCATGTTTATACAGGTAGCGGTGTACATATTTCCGTGTTTATACAGATGGCTGTGTAGATATATCTATGTTCATACAGATGGCGGTGTAGATATTTCCAGGTTCATACAGATAGCGGTGCAGATATTTCCATGTTCATCCAGATGGCTGTGTTGATATATCCATGTTCATACAGATGGCGGAGAAGATATTTCCATGTTCATACAGATGGCGGTGTAGATATTTCCATGTTCATACAGATAGCGGTGTAGATATTTCCATGTTCATACAGATAGCGGTGTAGATATTTCCATGTTCATACAGATAGCGGTGTATGTATTTCCATGTTCATACAGATAGCGGTGCAGATATTTCCATTTTTATGCAGATAGCGGTGTATATATTCCCCTGTTCAAACAGTTAGCGGTTTAGATATTTCCATGTTCATAAAGATAGCGGTGTAGATATTTCCATGTTTATACAGATAGCGGTGAAAATGTATGCATGTTTACACAGATAGCGGTGTAGATATTTCCATGTTCATCCAGAATGCTGTGTAGATATATCCATGTTCATACAGATGGCGGTGAAGATATTTCCATGTTCATACAGATAGCGGTGTAGATATTTCCATGTTCATACAGATAGCGGTGTATGTATTTCCATGTTCATACAGATAGCGGTGTAGGTATTTCCATGTTCATCCAGATGGCTGTGTAGATATTTCCATGTTCATGCAGATAGCAGTGTAGAAATTTCCATGTTCATACAGATAGCGGTGTAGATATTTCCATGTTCATCCAGATGGCTGTGTAGATATATCCATGTTCATACAGATGGCGGAGAAGATATTTCCATGTTCATACAGATGGCGGTGTAGATATTTCCATGTTCACACAGATAGCGTTGTAGATATTTCCATGTTCATACAGATAGCGGTGTAGATATTTCCATGTTCATACAGATAGCGGTGTATGTATTTCTATGTTCATACAGATAGCGGTGTAGATATTTCCATTTTTATGCAGATAGCGGTGTAGATATTCCCCTGCTCAGTTTGCGGTTTAGATATTTCCATGTTCATAAAGATAGCTGTGTAGATATTTCCATGCTTATACAGATAGCGGTGAAAATGTATGCATGTTTACACAGATAGCGGTGTAGATATTTCCATGTTCATCCAGAATGCTGTGTAGATATATCCATGTTCATACAGACGGCGGTGAAGATATTTCCATGTTCATACAGATAGCGGTGTAGATATTTCCATGTTCATACAGATAGCGGTGTAGATATTTCCATGTTCATACAGATAGCGGTCTATGTACTTCCATGTTCATACAGATAGCGGTGTAGATATTTCCATGTTCATCCAGATGGCTGTGTAGATATTTCCATGTTCATGCAGATAGCGGTGCAGATATTTCCATGTTCATACAGATAGCGGTGTAGATATTTCCATGTTCATCCAGATGGCTGTGTAGATATATCCATGTTCATACAGATGGCGATGAAGATATTTCCATGTTCATACAGATAGCGGTGTAGATATTTCCATGTTCATACAGATTGCCGTGTAGATATTGCCATGTTCATACCGATAGCGGTGCTGATACTTCCATGTTTATACAGGTAGCGGTGTACATATTTCCGTGTTTATACAGATAGCGGTGTAGATATTTCCATGTTCATACAGATAGCGGTGTAGATATTTCCATCTTTATACAGATAGCGGTGTAGATATCTCCTTCTTAATACAGATGGCTGTGTAGACAATTATATGTTCATACAGATGGCGGTGCAGATATTTCCATGTTCATACAGATGGCGGTGTAGATATTTCCATGTTTATAGAGAGAGTGGTGTAGTTATTTCCAAGTGTAAGGAGATAGCTGTGTAGATATTTCCATATATATGCAGATAGCTGTGTAGATATTTCCATTTTCATGCAGATAGCGGTGTAGATATTTCCATGTTCAAACAGATAGCAGTGTAGATATTTCCATGTTCATACAGATAGCGGTGTAGATATTTCCATGTTTATACAGATGGCTGTGTAGATATATCCATGTTCATACAGATGGCGGTGTAGATATTTCCATGTTCATACTGATAGCGGTGTAGATATTTCCATGTTCATCCAGATGGCTGTGTAGATATATCCATGTTCAAACATACAGATGGCAGAGAAGATATTTCCATGTTCATACAGATAGCGGTGTAAATATTTCCATGTTCATACAGATAGCGGTGTAGATATTTCCATGTTCATCCAGATGGCTGTGTAGATATATCCATGTTCATACAGATGGCGGAGAAGATATTTCCATGTTCATACAGATAGCGGTGTAGATATTTCCATGTTCATACAGATAGCGGTGTAGATATTTCCATGTTCATACAGATAGCGGTGTAGATATTTCCATCTTCGTGTAGATACCGTAGTAGATATTTCCATGTTCATCCAGATGGCTGTGTAGATATATCCATGTTCATACAGATGGCGGTGAAGATATTTCCATGTTCATACAGATAGCGGTGTAGATATTTCCATGTTCATACAGATAGCCGTGTAGATATTGCCATGTTCATACCGATAGCGGTGCTGATACTTCCATGTTTATACAGGTAGCTGTGTACATATTTAAATGTTTATACAGATAGCGGTGTAGATATTTCCATGTTCATACAGATAGCGGTGTAGATATTTCCATGTTTATACAGATAGCGGTGTAGATATCTCCTTCTTAATACAGATGGCGGTGTAGATATTTACATGTTCATACAGATGGCGGCGCAGATATTTCCATGTTCATACAGATGGCGGTGTAGATATTTCCATGTTTATGGAGATAGCGGTGTAGTTATTTCCATGTGTAAAGAGACAGCTGTGTAGATATTTCCATGTATATGGAGATAGCTGTGTAGATATTTCCATTTTCATGCAGATAGTGGTGTAGATATTTCCATGTCCAAACAGATAGCGATGTAGATATTTCCATGTTCATACAGATAGCGATGTAGATGTTTCCATGTTTATACACATAGCGGTGAAGATGTATGCATGTTTACACAGACAGCTGTGTTGATATTTCCATGTTCATACAGATAGTGGTGTAGATATTTCCATGTTCATCCAGATGGCTGTGTAGACATATCCATGTTCATTCAGATGGCGGTGGAGATATTTCCATGTTGATACAGATAGCGGTGTAGACATTTCCAAGTTCATACAGATAGCGGTGTAGATATTTCCATGTTCATACAGATGGCTGTGTAGATATATCCATGTTCATACAGATGGCGGTTTAGATATTTCCATGTTCATTCCGATAGCGGTGCTGATATTTCCATCTTTATACAGGTAGCGGTGAAGATATTTCCATGTTTATAAAGATAGCGGTGTAGATATTTCCATGTTTATACACATAGCGGTGTAGATATTTCCATGTTTATACAGATAGCGGTGTAGATATCTCCATCTTAATACAGATATCGGTGTAGATATTTATATGTTCATACAGACGGCGGTGCAGATGTTTCCATGTTCATACAAATGGCGGTGTAGATATTTCCATATTCATACAGATAGCGGTGTAGTTATTTCCATGTGTAAAGAGATAGCTGTGTAGATATTTCCAAGTATATGTAGATAGCTGTGTAGATATTTCCATTTTCATGCAGATAGCGGTGTATATATTTTGCTGTTCCAACAGTTACCGGTGTAGAGATTTCCATGTTCATGAAGATAGCGGTGTAGATATTTCCATGTTTATACAGATAGCGGTGAAGATGTATGCATGTATACACAGATAGCGGTGTAGATATTTCCATGTTCATCCAGATGGCTGTGTAGACATATCCATGTTCATACAGAGAGCGGTCTAGATATTTCCATGTTCATACAGATAGTGGAGCAGATATTTCCATGTCCATCCAGATGGCTGTGTAGATATTTCCATGTTCATACAGATAGCGGTGTAGATATTTCCATGTTCATACAGATTGCGGTGTAGATATTTCCATGTTCATCCAGATGGCTGCGTAGATATATCCATGTTCATATAGATGGTGGTGAAGATATTTCCATGTACATACAGATAGCGGTGTAGATATTTCCATGTTCATACGGATAGCTGTGTAGATATTGCCATGTTCATACCGATAGCGGTGCTGATACTTCCATGTTTATACAGGTAGCGGTGTACATATTTCCGTGTTTATACAGATGGCTGTGTAGATATATCTATGTTCATACAGATGGCGGTGTAGATATTTCCAGGTTCATACAGATAGCGGTGCAGATATTTCCATGTTCATCCAGATGGCTGTGTTGATATATCCATGTTCATAGAGATGGCGGAGAAGATATTTCCATGTTCATACAGATGGCGGTGTAGATATTTCCATGTTCATACAGATAGCGGTGTAGATATTTCCATGTTCATACAGATAGCGGTGTAGATATTTCCATGTTCATACTGATAGCGGTGTATGTATTTCCATGTTCATACAGATAGCGGTGTAGATATTTCCATTTTTATGCAGATAGCGGTGTATATATTCCCCTGTTCAAACAGTTAGCGGTTTAGATATTTCCATGTTCATAAAGATAGCGGTGTAGATATTTCCATGTTTATACAGATAGCGGTGAAAATGTATGCATGTTTACACAGATACCGGTGTAGATATTTCCATGTTCATCCAGAATGCTGTGTAGATATATCCATGTTCATACAGATGGCGGTGAAGATATTTCCATGTTCATACAGATAGCGGTGTAGATATTTCCATGTTCATACAGATAGCGGTGTATGTATTTCCATGTTCATACAGATAGCGGTGTAGGTATTTCCATGTTCATCCAGATGGCTGTGTAGATATTTCCATGTTCATGCAGATAGCGGTGTAGATATTTCCATGTTCATACAGATAGCGGTGTAGATATTTCCATGTTCATCCAGATGGCTGTGTAGATATATCCATGTTCATACAGATGGCGGAGAAGATATTTCCATGTTCATACAGATGGCGGTGTAGATATTTCCATGTTCACACAGATAGCGTTGTAGATATTTCCATGTTCATACAGATAGCAGTGTAGATATTTCCATGTTCATACAGATAGCGGTGTATGTATTTCTATGTTCATACAGATAGCGGTGTAGATATTTCCATTTTTATGCAGATAGCGCTGTATATATTCCCCTGCTCAGTTTGCGGTTTAGATATTTCCATGTTCATAAAGATAGCGGTGTAGATATTTCCATGCTTATACAGATAGCGGTGAAAATGTATGCATGTTTACACAGATAGCGGTGTAGATATTTCCATGTTCATCCAGAATGCTGTGTAGATATATCCATGTTCATACAGACGGCGGTGAAGATATTTCCATGTTCATACAGATAGCGGTGTAGATATTTCCATGTTCATACAGATAGCGGTGTAGATATTTCCATGTTCATACAGATAGCGGTCTATGTACTTCCATGTTCATACAGATAGCGGTGTAGATATTTCCATGTTCATCCAGATGGCTGTGTAGATATTTCCATGCTCATGCAGATAGCGGTGCAGATATTTCCATGTTCATACAGATAGCGGTGTAGATATTTCCATGTTCATCCAGATGGCTGTGTAGATATATCCATGTTCATACAGATGGCGATGAAGATATTTCCATGTTCATACAGATAGCGGTGTAGATATTTCCATGTTCATACAGATTGCCGTGTAGATATTGCCATGTTCATACCGATAGCGGTGCTGATACTTCCATGTTTATACAGGTAGCGGTGTACATATTTCCGTGTTTATACAGATAGCGGTGTATATATTTCCATGTTCATACAGATAGCGGTGTAGATATTTCCATCTTTATACAGATAGCGGTGTAGATATCTCCTTCTTAATACAGATGGCTGTGTAGACATTTATATGTACATACAGATGGCGGTGCAGATATTTCCATGTTCATACAGATGGCGGTGTAGATATTTCCATGTTTATAGAGAGAGTGGTGTAGTTATTTCCAAGTGTAAGGAGATAGCTGTGTAGATATTTCCATATATATGCAGATAGCTGTGTAGATATTTCCATTTTCATGCAGATAGCGGTGTAGATATTTCCATGTTCAAACAGATAGCAGTGTAGATATTTCCATGTTCATACAGATAGGGGTGTAGATATTTCCATGTTTATACAGATGGCTGTGTAGATATATCCATGTTCATACAGATGGCGGTGTAGATATTTCCATGTTCATACCGATAGCGGTGTAGATATTTCCATGTTCATCCAGATGGCTGTGTAGATATATCCATGTTCAAACATACAGATGGCAGAGAAGATATTTCCATGTTCATACAGATAGCGGTGTAAATATTTCCATGTTCATACAGATAGCGGTGTAGATATTTCCATGTTCATCCAGATGGCTGTGTAGATATATCCATGTTCATACAGATGGCGGAGAAGATATTTCCATGTTCATACAGATAGCGGTGTAGATATTTCCATGTTCATACAGATAGCGGTGTAGATATTTCCATGTTCATACAGATAGCGGTGTAGATGTTTCCATCTTCGTGCAGATAGCGGTGTAGATATTTCCATGTTCATCCAGATGGCTGTGTAGATATATCCATGTTCATACAGATGGCGGTGAAGATATTTCCATGTTCATACAGATAGCGGTGTAGATATTTCCCTGTTCATACAGATAGCCGTGTAGATATTGCCATGTTCATACCGATAGCGGTGCTGATACTTCCATGTTTATACAGGTAGCTGTGTACATATTTAAATGTTTATACAGATAGCGGTGTAGATATTTCCATGTTCATACAGATAGCGGTGTAGATATTTCCATGTTTATACAGATAGCGGTGTAGATATCTCCTTCTTAATACAGATGGCGGTGTAGATATTTACATGTTCATCCAGATGGCGGTGTAGATATTTCCATGTTCATACAGATAGCGGTGTAGATATTTCCATGTTTATACACATAGCGGTGAAGATGTATGCATGTTTACACAGATAGCTGTGTTGATATTTCCATGTTCATACAGATAGTGGTGTAGCTATTTCCATGTTCATCCAGATGGCTGTGTAGACATATCCATGTTCATTCAGATGGCGGTGGAGATATTTCCATGTTGATACAGATAGCGGTGTAGACATTTCCAAGTTCATACAGATAGCGGTGTAGATATTTCCATGTTCATACAGATGGCTGTGTAGATATATCCATGTTCATACAGATGGCGGTTTAGATATTTCCATGTTCATTCCGATAGCGGTGCTGATATTTCCATCTTTATACAGGTAGCGGTGAAGATATTTCCATGTTTATAAAGATAGCGGTGTAGATATTTCCATGTTTATACACATAGCGGTGTAGATATTTCCATGTTTATACAGATAGCGGTGTAGATATCTCCATCTTAATACAGATATCGGTGTAGATATTTATATGTTCATACAGACGGCGGTGCAGATGTTTCCATGTTCATACAAATGGCGGTGTAGATATTTCCATATTCATACAGATAGCGGTGTAGTTATTTCCATGTGTAAAGAGATAGCTGTGTAGATATTTCCAAGTATATGTAGATAGCTGTGTAGATATTTCCATTTTCATGCAGATAGCGGTGTATATATTTTGCTGTTCCAACAGTTACCGGTGTAGAGATTTCCATGTTCATGAAGATAGCGGTGTAGATATTTCCATGTTTATACAGATAGAGGTGAAGATGTATGCATGTATACACAGATAGCGGTGTAGATATTTCCATGTTCATCCAGATGGCTGTGTAGACATATCCATGTTCATACAGAGAGCGGTCTAGATATTTCCATGTTCATACAGATAGTGGAGCAGATATTTCCATGTTCATCCAGATGGCTGTGTAGATATTTCCATGTTCATACAGATAGCGGTGTAGATATTTCCATGTTCATACAGATTGCGGTGTAGATATTTCCATGTTCATCCAGATGGCTGCGTAGATATATCCATGTTCATATAGATGGTGGTGAAGATATTTCCATGTACATACAGATAGCGGTGTAGATATTTCCATGTTCATACGGATAGCTGTGTAGATATTGCCATGTTCATACCGATAGCGGTGCTGATACTTCCATGTTTATACAGGTAGCGGTGTACATATTTCCGTGTTTATACAGATGGCTGTGTAGATATATCTATGTTCATACAGATGGCGGTGTAGATATTTCCAGGTTCATACAGATAGCGGTGCAGATATTTCCATGTTCATCCAGATGGCTGTGTTGATATATCCATGTTCATACAGATGGCGGAGAAGATATTTCCATGTTCATACAGATGGCGGTGTAGATATTTCCATGTTCATACAGATAGCGGTGTAGATATTTCCATGTTCATACAGATAGCGGTGTAGATATTTCCATGTTCATACAGATAGCGGTGTATGTATTTCCATGTTCATACAGATAGCGGTGTAGATATTTCCATTTTTATGCAGATAGCGGTGTATATATTCCCCTGTTCAAACAGTTAGCGGTTTAGATATTTCCATGTTCATAAAGATAGCGGTGTAGATATTTCCATGTTTATACAGATAGCGGTGAAAATGTATGCATGTTTACACAGATACCGGTGTAGATATTTCCATGTTCATCCAGAATGCTGTGTAGATATATCCATGTTCATACAGATGGCGGTGAAGATATTTCCATGTTCATACAGATAGCGGTGTAGATATTTCCATGTTCATACAGATAGCGGTGTATGTATTTCCATGTTCATACAGATAGCGGTGTAGGTATTTCCATGTTCATCCAGATGGCTGTGTAGATATTTCCATGTTCATGCAGATAGCGGTGTAGATATTTCCATGTTCACACAGATAGCGGTTTAGATATTTCCATGTTCATCCAGATGGCTGTGTAGATATATCCATGTTCAGACAAATGGCGGAGAAGATATTTCCATGTTCATACAGATGGTGGTGTAGATATTTCCATGTTCACACAGATAGCGGTGTAGATATTTCCATGTTCATACAGATAGCGGTGTAGATATTTCCATGTTCATACAGATAGCGGTGTATGTATTTCTATGTTCATACAGATAGCGGTGTAGATATTTCCATTTTTATGCAGATAGCGGTGTATATATTCCCCTGCTCAGTTTGCGGTTTAGATATTTCCATGTTCATAAAGATAGCGGTGTAGATATTTCCATGCTTATACAGATAGCGGTGAAAATGTATGCATGTTTACACAGATAGCGGTGTAGATATTTCCATGTTCATCCAGAATGCTGTGTAGATATATCCATGTTCATACAGATGGCGGTGAAGATATTTCCATGTTCATACAGATAGCGGTGTATGTATTTCCATGTTCATACAGATAGCGGTGTATATAATTCCATGTTCATCCAAATGGCTGTGTAGATATTTCCATGTTCATGCAGTTAGCGGTGTAGATATTTCCATGTTCATACAGATAGCGGTGTAGATACTTCCATGTTCATCCAGATGGCTGTGTAGATATATCCATGTTAATACAGACGGCATTGAAGATATTTCCATTTTCATACAGATAGCGGTGTAGATATTTCCATGTTCATACAGATAGCCATGTAGATATTGCCATGTTCATACCGATATCGGTGCTGATACTTCCATGTTTATACAGGTAGCTGTGTACAAATATCCATGTTTATACAGATAGCGGTGTAGATATTTCCATGTTCATACAGATAGCGGTGCAGATATTTCCATGTTTATACAGATAGCGATGTAGATATCTCCTTCTTAATACAGATGGTGGTGTAGTTATTTACATGTTCATACAGATGGCGGTGCAGATATTTCCATGTTCATACAGATGGCGGTGTAGATATTTCCATGTTTATAGAGAAGGTGGTGTAGTTATTTCCATGTGTAAAGAGATAGCTGTGTAGATATTTCCATGTTCATACATATGGTGGTGTAGATATTTCCATGTTCATACAGATGGCGGTGTAGATATTTCCATGTTCATACAGATAGCGGTGTAGATATTTCCATGTTCATACAGATAGCGGTGTATGTATTTCCATGTTCATACAGATAGCGGTGTAGATATTTCCATTTTCATGCAGATAGCGGTGTATATATTTCCCTGTTCAAACATATATCGGTTTAGATATTTCCATGTTCATAAAGATAGCGGTGTACATATTTCCATGTTTATACAGATAGCGGTGAAGATGTATGCATGTTTACACAGATAGCCGTGTACATATTTCCATGTTCATCCAGATGGCTGTGTAGATATATCCATGTTCATACAGATGGCGGTGAAGATACTTCCATGTTCAAACAGATAGCGGTGTAGATATTTCCATGTTCATACAGGTAGCGGTGTAGATATTTCCATGTTTATACAGATAGCGGTGTAGATATTTCCATGTTCATACAGATAGCGGTGCTGATATTTCCATGTTTTTGCAGGTAGCGGTGAAGATATTTCCATGTTTATACAGATAGCGGTGTAGATATTTCCATGTTTATACTGATAGCGGTGTAGATATCTCCATTTTAATACAGATGGCGGTGTAGATATTTATATGTTCATACAGATGGTGGTTCAGATATTTCCATTTTCATACAGATGGCGGTGTAGATATTTCCATGTTCAAACAGATAGCGGTGTATGTATTTCCACGTTCATACAGATAGCGGTGTAGAAATTTCCATTTTCAAGCAGATAGCGGTGTATATATTTCCATGTTCAAACAGTTAGCAGTGTAGATATTTCCATGTTCATAAAGATAGAGGTGTAGGTATTTCCATGTTTATACAGATAGCGGTGAAAATGTATGCATGTTTACACAGATAGCGGTGTTGATATTTCCATGTTCATCCAGATGGCTGTGTAGATATATCCATGTTCATACAGATGGCGGTGAAGATATTTCCATGTTCATACAGATAGCGGTGTAGATATTTCCATGTTCATACAGATAGCGGTGTAGATATTTCCATGTTCATACAGATAGCGGTGTATGTATTTCCATGTTCATACAGATAGCGGTGTAGATATTTCCATGTTAATCCAGATGGCTGTGTAGATATTTCCATGTTCATGCAGATAGCGGTGTAGATATTTCCATGTTCATACAGATAGCGGTGTAGATATTTCCATGTTCATCCAGATGGCTGCGTAGATATATCCATGTTCATACAGATGGCGGTGAAGATATTTCCATGTACATACAGATAGCGGTGTAGATATTTCCATGTTCATACAGATAGCCGTGTAGATATTGCCATGTTCAAACCGATAGCGGTGCTGATACTTCCATGTTTATACAGGTAGCGGTGTACATATTTCCGTGTTTATACAGATGGCTGTGTAGATATATCCATGTTCATACAGATGGCGGTTTAGATATTTCCTTGTTCATCCAGATGGCTGTGTAGATATATCCATGTTCATACAGATGGCGGAGAAGATATTTCCATGTTCATACAGATGGCGGTGTAGATATTTCCATGTTCATACAGATAGCGGTGTAGATATTTCCATGTTCATACAGATAGCGGTGTATGTATTTCCATGTTCATACAGATAGCGGTGTAGATATTTCCATTTTTATGCAGATAGCGGTGTATATATTCCCCTGTTCAAACAGTTAGCGGTTTAGATATTTCCATGGTCATAAAGATAGCGGTGTAGATATTTCCATGTTTATACAGATAGCGGTGAAAATGTATGCATGTTTACACAGATAGCGGTGTAGATATTTCCATGTTCATCCAGAATGCTGTGTAGATATATCCATGTTCATACAGATGGCGGTGAAGATATTTCCATGTTCATACAGATAGCGGTGTAGGTATTTCCATGTTCATACAGAAAGCGGTGTAGATATTTCCATGTTCAAACAGATAGCGGTGTATGTATTTCCATGTTCATACAGTTAGCGGTGTATATATTTCCATTTTCAAGCAGATAGCGGTGTATATACTTCCATGTTCAAACAGTTAGCGGTGTAGATATTTCCATGTTCATTAAGATAGCGGTGTAGATATTTCCATGTTTATGCAGACAGCAGTGAAAATGTAGGCATGTTTACACAGACAGCGGTGTAGATATTTCCATGTTCATCCAGATGGCTGTGTAGATATATCCATGTTCATATAGATGGCGGTGAAAATATTTCCATGTTCATACAGATAGCGGTGTAGATATTTCCATGTGCATACAGATAGCGGTGTAGATATTTCCATGTTCATACAGATAGCGGTGTAGATATTTCCATTTTCATCCAGATGGCTGTGTAGATATTTCCATGTTCATACAGATAGCGGTGTAGATATTTCCATGTTCATACAGATAGCGGTGTACATATTTCCATGTTCATACAGATGGCGGTGTAGATATTTCCATTTTCATACAGATAGCGGTGTAGTTATTTCCATGTGTAAAGAGATACCTGTGTAGATATTTCCATGTATATGCAGATAGCTGTGTAGCAATTTTCATTTTAATGCAGACAGCGGTGTATATATTTCCCTGTTCAAACAGATAGCGGTGTAGATATTTCCATGTTCATACAGATAGCGGTGTAGATATTTCCATGTTCATACAGATAGCGGTGTGGATATTTCCATGTTCATACAGATAGCGGTGCTGATATTTCCATGTTTTTACAGGTAGCGGTGAAGGTATTTCCATGTTTATACAGATAGAATTGTAGATATTTCCATGTTTATACAGATAGCGGTGTAGATATTTCCATGTTTATACAGATAGCGGTGTAGATATTTCCATTTTAATACAGATGGCAGTGTAGATATTTATATGTTCATGCAGATGGCGGTTCAGATATTTCCACTTTCATACAGATGGCGGTGTAGATATTTCCATGTTCATACAGATAGCGGTGTAGTTATTTCCATGTGTAAAGAGATAGCTTTGTAGATATTTCCATGTATATGCAGATAGCTGTGTAGATATTTCCATTTTCATGCAGATAGCGGTGTATATATTTCCCTGTTCAAACAGTTAGCGGTGTAGATATTTCCATGTTCAGAAAGATAGCGGTGTAGATATTTCCATGTTTATACAGATAGCGGTGAAGATGTATGCATGTTTACACAGATAGCAGTGTAGATATTTCCATGTTCATCCAGATGGCTGTGTAGATACATCCATGTTCATACAGATTGCGGTGTAGATATTTCCAGGTTCATACAGATAGCGGTGCAGATATTTCCATGTTCATCCAGATGGCTGTGTTGATATATCCATGTTCATACAGATGGCGGAGAAGATATTTCCATGTTCATACAGATGGCGGTGTAGATATTTCCATGTTCATACAGATAGCGGTGTAGATATTTCCATGTTCATACAGATAGCGGTGTAGATATTTCCATGTTCATACAGATAGCGATGTATGTATTTCCATGTTCATACAGATAGCGGTGTAGATATTTCAATTTTTATGCAGATAGCGGTGTATATATTTCCCTGTTCAAACAGTTAGCGGTTTAGATATTTCCATGTTCATAAAGATAGCGGTGTAGATATTTCCATGTTTATACAGATAGCGGTGAAAATGTATGCATGTTTACACAGATAGCGGTGTAGATATTTCCACGTTCATCCAGAATGCTGTGTAGATATATCCATGTTCATACAGATGGCGGTGAAGATATTTCCATGTTTATACAGATAGCGGTGTAGATATTTCCATGTTCATACAGATAGCGGTGTAGATATTTCCATGTTCATACAGATAGCGATGTATGTATTTCCATGTTCATACAGATAGCGGTGTAGATATTTCCATGTTCATACAGATAGCGATGTATGTATTGCCATGTTCATACCGATAGCGGTGCTGATACTTCCATGTTTATACAGGTAGCGGTGTACATATTTCCGTGTTTATACAGATAGCGGTGTAGATATTTCCATCTTTATACAGATAGCGGTGTAGATATCTCCTTCTTAATACAGATGGCTGTGTAGACATTTATATGTTCATACAGATGGCGGTGCAGATATTTCCATGTTCATACAGATGGCGGTGTAGATATTTCCATGTTTATAGAGATAGCGGTGTAGTTATTTTCAAGTGTAAAGAGATAGCTGTGTAGATATTTCCATATATATGCAGATAGCTGTGTAGATATTTCCATTTTCATGCAGATAGCGGTGTAGATATTTCCATGTTCAAACAGATAGCTGTGTAGATATTTCCATGTTCATACAGATAGCGGTGTAGATATTTCCATGTTTATACAGATGGCTGTGTAGATATATCCATGTTAATACAGACGGCGGTGTAGATATTTCCATGTTCATACTGATAGCGGTGTAGATATTTCCATGTTCATCCAGATGGCTGTGTAGATATATCCATGTTCATACATACCGATGGCAGAGAAGATATTTCCATGTTCATACAGATGGCGGTGTAGATATTTCCATTTTCATACAGATAGCGGTGTAGTTATTTCCATGTGTAAAGAGACACCTGTGTAGATATTTCCATGTATATGCAGATAGCTGTGTAGCAATTTCCATTTTCATGCAGACAGCGGTGTACATATTTCCCTGTTCAAACAGATAGCGGTGTAGATATTTCCATGTTCATACAGATAGCGGTGTAGATATTTCCATGTTCGTACAGATAGCGGTGTAGATATTTCCATGTTCATACAGATAGCGGTGCTGATATTTCCATGTTTTTACAGGTAGCGGTGAAGATATTTCCATGTTTATACAGATAGCATTGTAGATATTTCCATGTTTATACAGATAGCGGTGTAGATATTTCCATGTTTATACAGATAGCGGTGTAGATATCTCCATTTTAATACAGATGGCGGTGCAGATATTTATATGTTCATACAGATGGCGGTTCAGATATTTCCATGTTCATACAGATAGCGGTGTAGATATTTCCATGTTTATACAGATGGCTGTGTAGATATATCCATGTTCATACAGATGGCGGTGTAGATATTTCCATGTTCATACTGATAGCGGTGTAGATATTTCCATGTTCATCCAGATGGCTGTGTAGATATATCCATGTTCAAACATACAGATGGCAGAGAAGATATTTCCATGTTCATACAGATAGCGGTGTAAATATTTCCATGTTCATACAGATAGCGGTGTAGATATTTCCATGTTCATCCAGATGGCTGTGTAGATATATCCATGTTCATACAGATGGCGGTGAAGATATTTCCATGTTCATACAGATAGCGGTGTAGATATTTCCATGTTCATACAGATAGCGGTGTATGTATTTCCATGTTCATACAGATAGCGGTGTAGGTATTTCCATGTTCATCCAGATGGCTGTGTAGATATTTCCATGTTCATACAGATAGCGGTGTAGATATTTCCATGTTCATACAGATAGCGGTGTAGATATTTCCATGTTCATCCAGATGGCTGCGTAGATATATCCATGTTCATTTAGATGGTGGTGAAGATATTTCCATGTACATACAGATAGCGGTGTAGATATTTCCATGTTCATACGGATAGCTGTGTAGATATTTCCATGTTCATACAGATAGCGGTGTAGATATTTCCATGTTTATACAGATGGCTGTGTAGATATATCCATGTTCATACAGATGGCGGTGTAGATATTGCCATGTTCATACCGATATCGGTGCTGATACTTCCATGTTTATACAGGTAGCTGTGTACAAATATCCATGTTTATACAGATAGCGGTGTAGATATTTCCATGTTCATACAGATAGCGGTGCAGATATTTCCATGTTTATACAGATAGCGATGTAGATATCTCCTTCTTAATACAGATGGTGGTGTAGTTATTTACATGTTCATACAGATGGCGGTGCAGATATTTCCATGTTCATACAGATGGCGGTGTAGATATTTCCATGTTTATAGAGAAGGTGGTGTAGTTATTTCCATGTGTAAAGAGATAGCTGTGTAGATATTTCCATGTTCATACATATGGTGGTGTAGTTATTTCCATGTTCATACAGATGGCGGTGTAGATATTTCCATGTTCATACAGATAGCGGTGTAGATATTTCCATGTTCATACAGATAGCGGTGTATGTATTTCCATGTTCATACAGATAGCGGTGTAGATATTTCCATTTTCATGCAGATAGCGGTGTATATATTTCCCTGTTCAAACATATATCGGTTTAGATATTTCCATGTTCATAAAGATAGCGGTGTACATATTTCCATGTTTATACAGATAGCGGTGAAGATGTATGCATGTTTACACAGATAGCCGTGTACATATTTCCATGTTCATCCAGATGGCTGTGTAGATATATCCATGTTCATACAGATGGCGGTGAAGATACTTCCATGTTCAAACAGATAGCGGTGTAGATATTTCCATGTTCATACAGGTAGCGGTGTAGATATTTCCATGTTTATACAGATAGCGGTGTAGATATTTCCATGTTCATACAGATAGCGGTGCTGATATTTCCATGTTTTTGCAGGTAGCGGTGAAGATATTTCCATGTTTATACAGATAGCGGTGTAGATATTTCCATGTTTATACTGATAGCGGTGTAGATATCTCCATTTTAATACAGATGGCGGTGTAGATATTTATATGTTCATACAGATGGTGGTTCAGATATTTCCATTTTCATACAGATGGCGGTGTAGATATTTCCATGTTCAAACAGATAGCGGTGTATGTATTTCCACGTTCATACAGATAGCGGTGTAGAAATTTCCATTTTCAAGCAGATAGCGGTGTATATATTTCCATGTTCAAACAGTTAGCAGTGTAGATATTTCCATGTTCATAAAGATAGAGGTGTAGGTATTTCCATGTTTATACAGATAGCGGTGAAAATGTATGCATGTTTACACAGATAGCGGTGTTGATATTTCCATGTTCATCCAGATGGCTGTGTAGATATATCCATGTTCATACAGATGGCGGTGAAGATATTTCCATGTTCATACAGATAGCGGTGTAGATATTTCCATGTTCATACAGATAGCGGTGTAGATATTTCCATGTTCATACAGATAGCGGTGTATGTATTTCCATGTTCATACAGATAGCGGTGTAGATATTTCCATGTTAATCCAGATGGCTGTGTAGATATTTCCATGTTCATGCAGATAGCGGTGTAGATATTTCCATGTTCATACAGATAGCGGTGTAGATATTTCCATGTTCATCCAGATGGCTGCGTAGATATATCCATGTTCATACAGATGGCGGTGAAGATATTTCCATGTACATACAGATAGCGGTGTAGATATTTCCATGTTCATACAGATAGCCGTGTAGATATTGCCATGTTCAAACCGATAGCGGTGCTGATACTTCCATGTTTATACAGGTAGCGGTGTACATATTTCCGTGTTTATACAGATGGCTGTGTAGATATATCCATGTTCATACAGATGGCGGTTTAGATATTTCCATGTTCATCCAGATGGCTGTGTAGATATATCCATGTTCATACAGATGGCGGAGAAGATATTTCCATGTTCATACAGATGGCGGTGTAGATATTTCCATGTTCATACAGATAGCGGTGTAGATATTTCCATGTTCATACAGATAGCGGTGTATGTATTTCCATGTTCATACAGATAGCGGTGTAGATATTTCCATTTTTATGCAGATAGCGGTGTATATATTCCCCTGTTCAAACAGTTAGCGGTTTAGATATTTCCATGGTCATAAAGATAGCGGTGTAGATATTTCCATGTTTATACAGATAGCGGTGAAAATGTATGCATGTTTACACAGATAGCGGTGTAGATATTTCCATGTTCATCCAGAATGCTGTGTAGATATATCCATGTTCATACAGATGGCGGTGAAGATATTTCCATGTTCATACAGATAGCGGTGTAGGTATTTCCATGTTCATACAGAAAGCGGTGTAGATATTTCCATGTTCAAACAGATAGCGGTGTATGTATTTCCATGTTCATACAGTTAGCGGTGTATATATTTCCATTTTCAAGCAGATAGCGGTGTATATACTTCCATGTTCAAACAGTTAGCGGTGTAGATATTTCCATGTTCATTAAGATAGCGGTGTAGATATTTCCATGTTTATGCAGACAGCAGTGAAAATGTAGGCATGTTTACACAGATAGCGGTGTAGATATTTCCATGTTCATCCAGATGGCTGTGTAGATATATCCATGTTCATATAGATGGCGGTGAAAATATTTCCATGTTCATACAGATAGCGGTGTAGATATTTCCATGTGCATACAGATAGCGGTGTAGATATTTCCATGTTCATACAGATAGCGGTGTAGATATTTCCATGTTCATCCAGATGGCTGTGTAGATATTTCCATGTTCATACAGATAGCGGTGTAGATATTTCCATGTTCATACAGATAGCGGTGTACATATTTCCATGTTCATACAGATGGCGGTGTAGATATTTCCATTTTCATACAGATAGCGGTGTAGTTATTTCCATGTGTAAAGAGATACCTGTGTAGATATTTCCATGTATATGCAGATAGCTGTGTAGCAATTTTCATTTTCATGCAGACAGCGGTGTATATATTTCCCTGTTCAAGCAGATAGCGGTGTAGATATTTCCATGTTCATACAGATAGCGGTGTAGATATTTCCATGTTAATACAGATAGCGGTGTGGATATTTCCATGTTCATACAGATAGCGGTGCTGATATTTCCATGTTTTTACAGGTAGCGGTGAAGGTATTTCCATGTTTATACAGATAGCGTTGTAGATATTTCCATGTTTATACAGTTAGCGGTGTAGATATTTCCATGTTTATACAGATAGCGGTGTAGATATCTCCATTTTAATACAGATGGCGGTGTATATATTTTTATGTTCATGCAGATGGCGGTTCAGATATTTCCACTTTCATACAGATGGCGGTGTAGATATTTCCATGTTCATACAGATAGCGGTGTAGTTATTTCCATGTGTAAAGAGATAGCTTTGTAGATATTTCCATGTATATGCAGATAGCTGTGTAGATATTTCCATTTTCATGCAGATAGCGGTGTATATATTTCCCTGTTCAAACAGTTAGCGGTGTAGATATTTCCATATTCAGAAAGATAGCGGTGTAGATATTTCCATGTTTATACAGATAGCGGTGAAGAAGTATGCATGTTTACACAGATAGCAGTGTAGATATTTCCATGTTCATCCAGATGGCTGTGTAGATACATCCATGTTCATACAGATAGCGGTGTAGATATTTCCAGGTTCATACAGATAGCGGTGCAGATATTTCCATGTTCATCCAGATGGCTGTGTTGATATATCCATGTTCATACAGATGGCGGAGAAGATATTTCCATGTTCATACAGATGGCGGTGTAGATATTTCCATGTTCATACAGATAGCGGTGTAGATATTTCCATGTTCATACAGATAGCGGTGTAGATATTTATATGTTCATACAGATAGTGGTGTATGTATTTCCACGTTCATACAGATAGCGGTGTAGATATTTCAATTTTTATGCAGATAACGGTGTATATATTTCCCTGTTCAAACAGTTAGCGGTTTAGATATTTCCATGTTCATACAGATGGCGGTGTAGATATTTCCATGTTTATAGAGATAGTGGTGTAGTTATTTCCAAGTGTAAGGAGATAGCTGTGTAGATATTTCCATATATATGCAGATAGCTGTGTAGATATTTCCATTTTCATGCAGATAGCGCTGTAGATATTTCCATCTTCAAACAGATAGCAGTGTAGATATTTCCATGTTCATACAGATAGCGGTGTAGATATTTCCATGTTTATACAGATGGCTGTGTAGATATATCCATGTTCATACAGATGGCGGTGTAGATATTTCCATGTTCATACTGATAGCGGTGTAGATATTTCCATGTTCATCCAGATGTCTGTGTAGATATATCCATGTTCAAACATACAGATGGCAGAGAAGATATTTCCATGTTCATACAGATAGCGGTGTAAATATTTCCATGTTCATACAGATAGCGGTGTAGTTATTTCCATGTTCATCCAGATGGTTGTGTAGATATATCCATGTTCATGCAGATGGCGGAGAAGATATTTCCATGCTCATACAGATAGCGGTGTAGATATTTCCATGTTCATACAGATAGCGGTGTAGATATTTCCATGTTCATACAGATAGCGGTGTAGATATTTCCATCTTCGTGCAGATAGCGTTGTAGATATTTCCATGTTCATCCAGATGGCTGTGTAGATATATCCATGTTCATACAGATGGCGGTGAAGATATTTCCATGTTCATACAGATAGCGGTGTAGATATTTCCATGTTCATACAGATAGCCGTGTAGATATTGCCATGCTCATACCGATAGCGGTGCTGGTACTTCCATGTTTATACAGGTAGCTGTGTACATATTTAAATGTTTATACAGATAGCGGTGTAGATATTTCCATGTTCATACAGATAGCGGTGCAGATATTTCCAGGTTCATCCAGATGGCTGTGTAGATATATCCATGTTCATACAGATGGCGGTGAAGATATTTCCATGTTCATACAGATAGCGGTGTAGATATTTCCATGTTCATACAGAAAGCGGTGTAGATATTTCCATGTTCAAACAGATAGCGGTGTATGTATTTCCATGTTCATACAGATAGCGGTGTAGAAATTTCCATTTTCAAGCAGATAGCGGTGTATATATTTCCATGTTCAAACAGTTAGCAGTGTAGATATTTCCATGTTCATAAAGATAGCGGTGTAGATATTTCCATGTTTATACAGATAGCGGTGAAAATGTATGCATGTTTACACAGATAGCGGTGTAGATATTTCCATGTTCATCCAGATGGCTGTGTAGATATATCCATGTTCATACAGATGGCGGTGAAGATATTTCCATGTTCATACAGATAGCGGTGTAGATATTTCCATGTTCATACAGATAGCGGTGTAGATATTTCCATGTTCATACAGATAGCGGTGTATGTATTTCCATGTTCATACAGATAGCGGTGTAGATATTTCCATGTTAATCCAGATGGCTGTGTAGATATTTCCATGTTCATGCAGATAGCGGTGTAGATATTTCCATGTTCATACAGATAGCGGTGTAGATATTTCCATGTTCATCCAGATGGCTGCGTAGATATATCCATGTTCATACAGATGGCGGTGAAGATATTTCCATGTACATACAGATAGCGGTGTAGATATTTCCATGTTCATACAGATAGCCGTGTAGATATTGCCATGTTCAAACCGATAGCAGTGCTGATACTTCCATGTTTATACAGGTAGCGGTGTACATATTTCCGTGTTTATACAGATGGCTGTGTAGATATATCCATGTTCATACAGATGGCGGTTTAGATATTTCCATGTTCATCCAGATGGCTGTGTAGATATATCCATGTTCATACAGATGGCGGTGAAGATATTTCCATGTTCATACAGATAGCGGTGTAGATATTTCCATGTTCATACAGATAGCGGTGTAGATATTTCCATGTTCAAACAGATAGCGGTGTATGTATTTCCATGTTCATACAGTTAGCGGTGTATATATTTCCATTTTCAAGCAGATAGCGGTGTATATACTTCCATGTTCAAACAGTTAGCGGTGTAGATATTTCCATGTTCATAAAGATAGCGGTGTAGATATTTCCATGTTTATGCAGACAGCGGTGAAAATGTAGGCATGTTTACACAGATAGCGGTGTAGATATTTCCATGTTCATCCAGATGGCTGTGTAGATATATCCATGTTCATATAGATGGCGGTGAAAATATTTCCATGTTCATACAGATAGCGGTGTAGATATTTCCATGTGCATACAGATAGCGGTGTAGATATTTCCATGTTCATCCAGATGGCTTTGTAGATATTTCCATGTTCATACAGATAGCGGTGTAGATATTTCCATGTTCATACAGATAGCGGTGTACATATTTCCATGTTCATACAGATGGCGGTGTAGATATTTCCATTTTCATACAGATAGCGGTGTAGTTATTTCCATGTGTAAAGAGATACCTGTGTAGATATTTCCATGTATATGCAGATAGCTGTGTAGCAATTTTCATTTTAATGCAGACAGCGGTGTATATATTTCCCTGTTCAAACAGATAGCGGTGTAGATATTTCCATGTTCATACAGATAGCGGTGTAGATATTTCCATGTTCATACAGATAGCGGTGTGGATATTTCCATGTTCATACAGATAGCGGTGCTGATATTTCCATGTTTTTACAGGTAGCGGTGAAGGTATTTCCATGTTTATACTGATAGCATTGTAGATATTTCCATGTTTATACAGATAGCGGTGTAGATATTTCCATGTTTATACAGATAGCGGTGTAGATATTTCCATTTTAATACAGATGGCAGTGTAGATATTTATATGTTCATGCAGATGGCGGTTCAGATATTTCCACTTTCATACAGATGGCGGTGTAGATATTTCCATGTTCATACAGATAGCGGTGTAGTTATTTCCATGTGTAAAGAGATAGCTTTGTAGATATTTCCATGTATATGCAGATAGCTGTGTAGATATTTCCATTTTCATGCAGATAGCGGTGTATATATTTCCCTGTTCAAACAGTTAGCGGTGTAGATATTTCCATGTTCAGAAAGATAGCGGTGTAGATATTTCCATGTTTATACAGATAGCGGTGAAGATGTATGCATGTTTACACAGATAGCAGTGTAGATATTTCCATGTTCATCCAGATGGCTGTGTAGATACATCCATGTTCATACAGATTGCGGTGTAGATATTTCCAGGTTCATACAGATAGCGGTGCAGATATTTCCATGTTCATCCAGATGGCTGTGTTGATATATCCATGTTCATACAGATGGCGGAGAAGATATTTCCATGTTCATACAGATGGCGGTGTAGATATTTCCATGTTCATACAGATAGCGGTGTAGATATTTCCATGTTCATACAGATAGCGGTGTAGATATTTCCATGTTCATACAGATAGCGATGTATGTATTTCCATGTTCATACAGATAGCGGTGTAGATATTTCAATTTTTATGCAGATAGCGGTGTATATATTTCCCTGTTCAAACAGTTAGCGGTTTAGATACTTCCATGTTCATAAAGATAGCGGTGTAGATATTTCCATGTTTATACAGATAGCGGTGAAAATGTATGCATGTTTACACAGATAGCGGTGTAGATATTTCCACGTTCATCCAGAATGCTGTGTAGATATATCCATGTTCATACAGATGGCGGTGAAGATATTTCCATGTTTATACAGATAGCGGTGTAGATATTTCCATGTTCATACAGATAGCGGTGTAGATATTTCCATATTCATACAGATAGCGATGTATGTATTTCCATGTTCATACAGATAGCGGTGTAGATATTTCCATGTTCATACAGATAGCGATGAATGTATTGCCATGTTCATACCGATAGCGGTGCTGATACTTCCATGTTTATACAGGTAGCGGTGTACATATTTCCGTGTTTATACAGATAGCGGTGTAGATATTTCCATCTTTATACAGATAGCGGTGTAGATATCTCCTTCTTAATACAGATGGCTGTGTAGACATATATATGTTCATACAGATGGCGGTGCAGATATTTCCATGTTCATACAGATGGCGGTGTAGATATTTCCATGTTTATAGAGATAGCGGTGTAGTTATTTCCAAGTGTAAAGAGATAGCTGTGTAGATATTTCCATATATATGCAGATAGCTGTGTAGATATTTCCATTTTCATGCAGATAGCGGTGTAGATATTTCCATGTTCAAACAGATAGCTGTGTAGATATTTCCATGTTCATACAGATAGCGGTGTAGATATTTCCATGTTTATACAGATGGCTGTGTAGATATATCCATGTTAATACAGACGGCGGTGTAGATATTTCCATGTTCATACTGATAGCGGTGTAGATATTTCCATGTTCATCCAGATGGCTGTGTAGATATATCCATGTTCATACATACCGATGGCAGAGAAGATATTTCCATGTTCATACAGATGGCGGTGTAGATATTTCCATTTTCATACAGATAGCCGTGTAGTTATTTCCATGTGTAAAGAGATACCTGTGTAGATATTTCCATGTATATGCAGATAGCTGTGTAGCAATTTCCATTTTCATGCAGACAGCGGTGTACATATTTCCCTGTTCAAACAGATAGCGGTGTAGATATTTCCATGTTCATACAGATAGCGGTGTAGATATTTCCATGTTCGTACAGATAGCGGTGTAGATATTTCCATGTTCATACAGATAGCGGTGCTGATATTTCCATGTTTTTACAGGTAGCGGTGAAGATATTTCCATGTTTATACAGATAGCATTGTAGATATTTCCATGTTTATACAGATAGCGGTGTAGATATTTCCATGTTTATACAGATAGCGGTGTAGATATCTCCATTTTAATACAGATGGCGGTGCAGATATTTATATGTTCATACAGATGGCGGTTCAGATATTTCCATGTTCATACAGATAGCGGTGTAGATATTTCCATGTTTATACAGATGGCTGTGTAGATATATCCATGTTCATACAGATGGCGGTGTAGATATTTCCATGTTCATACTGATAGCGGTGTAGATATTTCCATGTTCATCCAGATGGCTGTGTAGATATATCCATGTTCAAACATACAGATGGCAGAGAAGATATTTCCATGTTCATACAGATAGCGGTGTAAATATTTCCATGTTCATACAGATAGCGGTGTAGATATTTCCATGTTCATCCAGATGGCTGTGTAGATATATCCATGTTCATACAGATGGCGGTGAAGATATTTCCATGTTCATACAGATAGCGGTGTAGATATTTCCATGTTCATACAGATAGCGGTGTATGTATTTCCATGTTCATACAGATAGCGGTGTAGGTATTTCCATGTTCATCCAGATGGCTGTGTAGATATTTCCATGTTCATACAGATAGCGGTGTAGATATTTCCATGTTCATACAGATAGCGGTGTAGATATTTCCATGTTCATCCAGATGGCTGCGTAGATATATCCATGTTCATATAGATGGTGGTGAAGATATTTCCATGTACATACAGATAGCGGTGTAGATATTTCCATGTTCATACGGATAGCTGTGTAGATATTGCCATGTTCATACCGATAGCGGTGCTGATACTTCCATGTTTATACAGGTAGCGGTGTACATATTTCCGTGTTTATACAGATGGCTGTGTAGATATATCTATGTTCATACAGATGGCGGTGTAGATATTTCCAGGTTCATACAGATAGCGGTGCAGATATTTCCATGTTCATCCAGATGGCTGTGTTGATATATCCATGTTCATACAGATGGCGGAGAAGATATTTCAAAGTTCATACAGATGGCGGTGTAGATATTTCCATGTTCATACAGATAGCGGTGTAGATATTTCCATGTTCATACAGATAGCGGTGTAGATATTTCCATGTTCATACAGATAGCGGTGTATGTATTTCCATGTTCATACAGATAGCGGTGCAGATATTTCCATTTTTATGCAGATAGCGGTGTATATATTCCCCTGTTCAAACAGTTAGCGGTTTAGATATTTCCATGTTCATAAAGATAGCGGTGTAGATATTTCCATGTTTATACAGATAGCGGTGAAAATGTATGCATGTTTACACAGATAGCGGTGTAGATATTTCCATGTTCATCCAGAATGCTGTGTAGATATATCCATGTTCATACAGATGGCGGTGAAGATATTTCCATGTTCATACAGATAGCGGTGTAGATATTTCCATGTTCATACAGATAGCGGTGTATGTATTTCCATGTTCATACAGATAGCGGTGTAGGTATTTCCATGTTCATCCAGATGGCTGTGTAGATATTTCCATGTTCATGCAGATAGCGGTGTAGAAATTTCCATGTTCATACAGATAGCGGTGTAGATATTTCCATGTTCATCCAGATGGCTGTGTAGATATATCCATGTTCATACAGATGGCGGAGAAGATATTTCCATGTTCATACAGATGGCGGTGTAGATATTTCCATGTTCACACAGATAGCGTTGTAGATATTTCCATGTTCATACAGATAGCGGTGTAGATATTTCCATGTTCATACAGATAGCGGTGTATGTATTTCTATGTTCATACAGATAGCGGTGTAGATATTTCCATTTTTATGCAGATAGCGGTGTAGATATTCCCCTGCTCAGTTTGCGGTTTAGATATTTCCATGTTCATAAAGATAGCTGTGTAGATATTTCCATGCTTATACAGATAGCGGTGAAAATGTATGCATGTTTACACAGATAGCGGTGTAGATATTTCCATGTTCATCCAGAATGCTGTGTAGATATATCCATGTTCATACAGACGGCGGTGAAGATATTTCCATGTTCATACAGATAGCGGTGTAGATATTTCCATGTTCATACAGATAGCGGTGTAGATATTTCCATGTTCATACAGATAGCGGTCTATGTACTTCCATGTTCATACAGATAGCGGTGTAGATATTTCCATGTTCATCCAGATGGCTGTGTAGATATTTCCATGTTCATGCAGATAGCGGTGCAGATATTTCCATGTTCATACAGATAGCGGTGTAGATATTTCCATGTTCATCCAGATGGCTGTGTAGATATATCCATGTTCATACAGATGGCGATGAAGATATTTCCATGTTCATACAGATAGCGGTGTAGATATTTCCATGTTCATACAGATTGCCGTGTAGATATTGCCATGTTCATACCGATAGCGGTGCTGATACTTCCATGTTTATACAGGTAGCGGTGTACATATTTCCGTGTTTATACAGATAGCGGTGTAGATATTTCCATGTTCATACAGATAGCGGTGTAGATATTTCCATCTTTATACAGATAGCGGTGTAGATATCTCCTTCTTAATACAGATGGCTGTGTAGACAATTATATGTTCATACAGATGGCGGTGCAGATATTTCCATGTTCATACAGATGGCGGTGTAGATATTTCCATGTTTATAGAGAGAGTGGTGTAGTTATTTCCAAGTGTAAGGAGATAGCTGTGTAGATATTTCCATATATATGCAGATAGCTGTGTAGATATTTCCATTTTCATGCAGATAGCGGTGTAGATATTTCCATGTTCAAACAGATAGCAGTGTAGATATTTCCATGTTCATACAGATAGCGGTGTAGATATTTCCATGTTTATACAGATGGCTGTGTAGATATATCCATGTTCATACAGATGGCGGTGTAGATATTTCCATGTTCATACTGATAGCGGTGTAGATATTTCCATGTTCATCCAGATGGCTGTGTAGATATATCCATGTTCAAACATACAGATGGCAGAGAAGATATTTCCATGTTCATACAGATAGCGGTGTAAATATTTCCATGTTCATACAGATAGCGGTGTAGATATTTCCATGTTCATCCAGATGGCTGTGTAGATATATCCATGTTCATACAGATGGCGGAGAAGATATTTCCATGTTCATACAGATAGCGGTGTAGATATTTCCATGTTCATACAGATAGCGGTGTAGATATTTCCATGTTCATACAGATAGCGGTGTAGATATTTCCATCTTCGTGTAGATAGCGTAGTAGATATTTCCATGTTCATCCAGATGGCTGTGTAGATATATCCATGTTCATACAGATGGCGGTGAAGATATTTCCATGTTCATACAGATAGCGGTGTAGATATTTCCATGTTCATACAGATAGCCGTGTAGATATTGCCATGTTCATACCGATAGCGGTGCTGATACTTCCATGTTTATACAGGTAGCTGTGTACATATTTAAATGTTTATACAGATAGCGGTGTAGATATTTCCATGTTCATACAGATAGCGGTGTAGATATTTCCATGTTTATACAGATAGCGGTGTAGATATCTCCTTCTTAATACAGATGGCGGTGTAGATATTTACATGTTCATACAGATGGCGGTGCAGATATTTCCATGTTCATACAGATGGCGGTGTAGATATTTCCATGTTTATGGAGATAGCGGTGTAGTTATTTCCATGTGTAAAGAGACAGCTGTGTAGATATTTCCATGTATATGGAGATAGCTGTGTAGATATTTCCATTTTCATGCAGATAGTGGTGTAGATATTTCCATGTCCAAACAGATAGCGATGTAGATATTTCCATGTTCATACAGATAGCGATGTAGATGTTTCCATGTTTATACACATAGCGGTGAAGATGTATGCATGTTTACACAGACAGCTGTGTTGATATTTCCATGTTCATACAGATAGTGGTGTAGATATTTCCATGTTCATCCAGATGGCTGTGTAGACATATCCATGTTCATTCAGATGGCGGTGGAGATATTTCCATGTTGATACAGATAGCGGTGTAGACATTTCCAAGTTCATACAGATAGCGGTGTAGATATTTCCATGTTCATACAGATGGCTGTGTAGATATATCCATGTTCATACAGATGGCGGTTTAGATATTTCCATGTTCATTCCGATAGCGGTGCTGATATTTCCATCTTTATACAGGTAGCGGTGAAGATATTTCCATGTTTATAAAGATAGCGGTGTAGATATTTCCATGTTTATACACATAGCGGTGTAGATATTTCCATGTTTATACAGATAGCGGTGTAGATATCTCCATCTTAATACAGATATCGGTGTAGATATTTATATGTTCATACAGACGGCGGTGCAGATGTTTCCATGTTCATACAAATGGCGGTGTAGATATTTCCATATTCATACAGATAGCGGTGTAGTTATTTCCATGTGTAAAGAGATAGCTGTGTAGATATTTCCAAGTATATGTAGATAGCTGTGTAGATATTTCCATTTTCATGCAGATAGCGGTGTATATATTTTGCTGTTCCAACAGTTACCGGTGTAGAGATTTCCATGTTCATGAAGATAGCGGTGTAGATATTTCCATGTTTATACAGATAGCGGTGAAGATGTATGCATGTATACACAGATAGCGGTGTAGATATTTCCATGTTCATCCAGATGGCTGTGTAGACATATCCATGTTCATACAGAGAGCGGTCTAGATATTTCCATGTTCATACAGATAGTGGAGCAGATATTTCCATGTCCATCCAGATGGCTGTGTAGATATTTCCATGTTCATACAGATAGCGGTGTAGATATTTCCATGTTCATACAGATTGCGGTGTAGATATTTCCATGTTCATCCAGATGGCTGCGTAGATATATCCATGTTCATATAGATGGTGGTGAAGATATTTCCATGTACATACAGATAGCGGTGTAGATATTTCCATGTTCATACGGATAGCTGTGTAGATATTGCCATGTTCATACCGATAGCGGTGCTGATACTTCCATGTTTATACAGGTAGCGGTGTACATATTTCCGTGTTTATACAGATGGCTGTGTAGATATATCTATGTTCATACAGATGGCGGTGTAGATATTTCCAGGTTCATACAGATAGCGGTGCAGATATTTCCATGTTCATCCAGATGGCTGTGTTGATATATCCATGTTCATAGAGATGGCGGAGAAGATATTTCCATGTTCATACAGATGGCGGTGTAGATATTTCCATGTTCATACAGATAGCGGTGTAGATATTTCCATGTTCATACAGATAGCGGTGTAGATATTTCCATGTTCATACTGATAGCGGTGTATGTATTTCCATGTTCATACAGATAGCGGTGTAGATATTTCCATTTTTATGCAGATAGCGGTGTATATATTCCCCTGTTCAAACAGTTAGCGGTTTAGATATTTCCATGTTCATAAAGATAGCGGTGTAGATATTTCCATGTTTATACAGATAGCGGTGAAAATGTATGCATGTTTACACAGATAGCGGTGTAGATATTTCCATGTTCATCCAGAATGCTGTGTAGATATATCCATGTTCATACAGATGGCGGTGAAGATATTTCCATGTTCATACAGATAGCGGTGTAGATATTTCCATGTTCATACAGATAGCGGTGTATGTATTTCCAAGTTCATACAGATAGCGGTGTAGGTATTTCCATGTTCATCCAGAAGGCTGTGTAGATATTTCCATGTTCATGCAGATAGCGGTGTAGATATTTCCATCTTCACACAGATAGCGGTTTAGATATTTCCATGTTCATCCAGATGGCTGTGTAGATATATCCATGTTCATACAGATGGCGGAGAAGATATTTCCATGTTCATACAGATGGCGGTGTAGATATTTCCATGTTCACACAGATAGCGGTGTAGATATTTCCATGTTCATACAGATAGCAGTGTAGATATTTCCATGTTCATACAGATAGCGGTGTATGTATTTCTATGTTCATACAGATAGCGGTGTAGATATTTCCATTTTTATGCAGATAGCGGTGTATATATTCCCCTGCTCAGTTTGCGGTTTAGATATTTCCATGTTCATAAAGATAGCTGTGTAGATATTTCCATGCTTATACAGATAGCGGTGAAAATGTATGCATGTTTACACAGATAGCGGTGTAGATATTTCCATGTTCATCCAGAATGCTGTGTAGATATATCCATTTTCATACAGACGGCGGTGAAGATATTTCCATGTTCATACAGATAGCGGTGTAGATATTTCCATGTTCATACAGATAGCGGTGTAGATATTTCCATGTTCATACAGATAGCGGTCTATGTACTTCCATGTTCATACAGATAGCGGTGTAGATATTTCCATGTTCATCCAGATGGCTGTGTAGATATTTCCATGCTCATGCAGATAGCGGTGCAGATATTTCCATGTTCATACAGATAGCGGTGTAGATATTTCCATGTTCATCCAGATGGCTGTGTAGATATATCCATGTTCATACAGATGGCGATGAAGATATTTCCATGTTCATACAGATAGCGGTGTAGATATTTCCATGTTCATACAGATTGCCGTGTAGATATTGCCATGTTCATACCGATAGCGGTGCTGATACTTCCATGTTTATACAGGTAGCGGTGTACATATTTCCGTGTTTATACAGATAGCGGTGTAGATATTTCCATGTTCATACAGATAGCGGTGTAGATATTTCCATCTTTATACAGATAGCGGTGTAGATATCTCCTTCTTAATACAGATGGCTGTGTAGACATTTATATGTACATACAGATGGCGGTGCAGATATTTCCATGTTCATACAAATGGCGGTGTAGATATTTCCATGTTTATAGAGAGAGTGGTGTAGTTATTTCCAAGTGTAAGGAGATAGCTGTGTAGATATTTCCATATATATGCAGATAGCTGTGTAGATATTTCCATTTTCATGCAGATAGCGGTGTAGATATTTCCATGTTCAAACAGATAGCAGTGTAGATATTTCCATGTTCATACAGATAGCGGTGTAGATATTTCCATGTTTATACAGATGGCTGTGTAGATATATCCATGTTCATACAGATGGCGGTGTAGATATTTCCATGTTCATACTGATAGCGGTGTAGATATTTCCATGTTCATCCAGATGGCTGTGTAGATATATCCATGTTCAAACATACAGATGGCAGAGAAGATATTTCCATGTTCATACAGATAGCGGTGTAAATATTTCCATGTTCATACAGATAGCGGTGTAGATATTTCCATGTTCATCCAGATGGCTGTGTAGATATATCCATGTTCATACAGATGGCGGAGAAGATATTTCCATGTTCATACAGATAGCGGTGTAGATATTTCCATGTTCATACAGATAGCGGTGTAGATATTTCCATGTTCATACAGATAGCGGTGTAGATGTTTCCATCTTCGTGCAGATAGCGGTGTAGATATTTCCATGTTCATCCAGATGGCTGTGTAGATATATCCATGTTCATACAGATGGCGGTGAAGATATTTCCATGTTCATACAGATAGCGGTGTAGATATTTCCCTGTTCATACAGATAGCCGTGTAGATATTGCCATGTTCATACCGATAGCGGTGCTGATACTTCCATGTTTATACAGGTAGCTGTGTACATATTTAAATGTTTATACAGATAGCGGTGTAGATATTTCCATGTTCATACAGATAGCGGTGTAGATATTTCCATGTTTATACAGATAGCGGTGTAGATATCTCCTTCTTAATACAGATGGCGGTGTAGATATTTACATGTTCATACAGATGGCGGCGCAGATATTTCCATGTTCATACAGATGGCGGTGTAGATATTTCCATGTTTATAGAGATAGCGGTGTAGTTATTTCCATGTGTAAAGAGATAGCTGTGTAGATATTTCCATGTATATGGAGATAGCTGTGTAGATATTTCCATTTTCATGCAGATAGTGGTATAGATATTTCCATGTCCAATCAGATAGCGATGTAGATATTTCCATGTTCATACAGATAGCGGTGTAGATATTTCCATGTTTATACACATAGCGGTGAAGATGTATGCATGTTTACACAGATAGCTGTGTTGATATTTCCATGTTCATACAGATAGTGGTGTAGCTATTTCCATGTTCATCCAGATGGCTGTGTAGACATATCCATGTTCATTCAGATGGCGGTGGAGATATTTCCATGTTGATACAGATAGCGGTGTAGACATTTCCAAGTTCATACAGATAGCGGTGTAGATATTTCCATGTTCATACAGATGGCTGTGTAGATATATCCATGTTCATACAGATGGCGGTTTAGATATTTCCATGTTCATTCCGATAGCGGTGCTGATATTTCCATCTTTATACAGGTAGCGGTGAAGATATTTCCATGTTTATAAAGATAGCGGTGTAGATATTTCCATGTTTATACACATAGCGGTGTAGATATTTCCATGTTTATACAGATAGCGGTGTAGATATCTCCATCTTAATACAGATATCGGTGTAGATATTTATATGTTCATACAGACGGCGGTGCAGATGTTTCCATGTTCATACAAATGGCGGTGTAGATATTTCCATATTCATACAGATAGCGGTGTAGTTATTTCCATGTGTAAAGAGATAGCTGTGTAGATATTTCCAAGTATATGTAGATAGCTGTGTAGATATTTCCATTTTCATGCAGATAGCGGTGTATATATTTTGCTGTTCCAACAGTTACCGGTGTAGAGATTTCCATGTTCATGAAGATAGCGGTGTAGATATTTCCATGTTTATACAGATAGAGGTGAAGATGTATGCATGTATACACAGATAGCGGTGTAGATATTTCCATGTTCATCCAGATGGCTGTGTAGACATATCCATGTTCATACAGAGAGCGGTCTAGATATTTCCATGTTCATACAGATAGTGGAGCAGATATTTCCATGTTCATCCAGATGGCTGTGTAGATATTTCCATGTTCATACAGATAGCGGTGTAGATATTTCCATGTTCATACAGATTGCGGTGTAGATATTTCCATGTTCATCCAGATGGCTGCGTAGATATATCCATGTTCATATAGATGGTGGTGAAGATATTTCCATGTACATACAGATAGCGGTGTAGATATTTCCATGTTCATACGGATAGCTGTGTAGATATTGCCATGTTCATACCGATAGCGGTGCTGATACTTCCATGTTTATACAGGTAGCGGTGTACATATTTCCGTGTTTATACAGATGGCTGTGTAGATATATCTATGTTCATACAGATGGCAGTGTAGATATTTCCAGGTTCATACAGATAGCGGTGCAGATATTTCCATGTTCATCCAGATGGCTGTGTTGATATATCCATGTTCATACAGATGGCGGAGAAGATATTTCCATGTTCATACAGATGGCGGTGTAGATATTTCCATGTTCATACAGATAGCGGTGTAGATATTTCCATGTTCATACAGATAGCGGTGTAGATATTTCCATGTTCATACAGATAGCGGTGTATGTATTTCCATGTTCATACAGATAGCGGTGTAGATATTTCCATTTTTATGCAGATAGCGGTGTATATATTCCCCTGTTCAAACAGTTAGCGGTTTAGATATTTCCATGTTCATAAAGATAGCGGTGTAGATATTTCCATGTTTATACAGATAGCGGTGAAAATGTATGCATGTTTACACAGATACCGGTGTAGATATTTCCATGTTCATCCAGAATGCTGTGTAGATATATCCATGTTCATACAGATGGCGGTGAAGATATTTCCATGTTCATACAGATAGCGGTGTAGATATTTCCATGTTCATACAGATAGCGGTGTATGTATTTCCATGTTCATACAGATAGCGGTGTAGGTATTTCCATGTTCATCCAGATGGCTGTGTAGATATTTCCATGTTCATGCAGATAGCGGTGTAGATATTTCCATGTTCACACAGATAGCGGTTTAGATATTTCCATGTTCATCCAGATGGCTGTGTAGATATATCCATGTTCAGACAAATGGCGGAGAAGATATTTCCATGTTCATACAGATGGTGGTGTAGATATTTCCATGTTCACACAGATAGCGGTGTAGATATTTCCATGTTCATACAGATAGCGGTGTAGATATTTCCATGTTCATACAGATAGCGGTGTATGTATTTCTATGTTCATACAGATAGCGGTGTAGATATTTCCATTTTTATGCAGATAGCGGTGTAGATATTCCCCTGCTCAGTTTGCGGTTTAGATATTTCCATGTTCATAAAGATAGCTGTGTAGATATTTCCATGCTTATACAGATAGCGGTGAAAATGTATGCATGTTTACACAGATAGCGGTGTAGATATTTCCATGTTCATCCAGAATGCTGTGTAGATATATCCATGTTCATACAGACGGCGGTGAAGATATTTCCATGTTCATACAGATAGCGGTGTAGATATTTCCATGTTCATACAGATAGCGGTGTAGATATTTCCATGTTCATACAGATAGCGGTCTATGTACTTCCATGTTCATACAGATAGCGGTGTAGATATTTCCATGTTCATCCAGATGGCTGTGTAGATATTTCCATGTTCATGCAGATAGCGGTGCAGATATTTCCATGTTCATACAGATAGCGGTGTAGATATTTCCATGTTCATCCAGATGGCTGTGTAGATATATCCATGTTCATACAGATGGCGATGAAGATATTTCCATGTTCATACAGATAGCGGTGTAGATATTTCCATGTTCATACAGATTGCCGTGTAGATATTGCCATGTTCATACCGATAGCGGTGCTGATACTTCCATGTTTATACAGGTAGCGGTGTACATATTTCCGTGTTTATACAGATAGCGGTGTAGATATTTCCATGTTCATACAGATAGCGGTGTAGATATTTCCATCTTTATACAGATAGCGGTGTAGATATCTCCTTCTTAATACAGATGGCTGTGTAGACAATTATATGTTCATACAGATGGCGGTGCAGATATTTCCATGTTCATACAGATGGCGGTGTAGATATTTCCATGTTTATAGAGAGAGTGGTGTAGTTATTTCCAAGTGTAAGGAGATAGCTGTGTAGATATTTCCATATATATGCAGATAGCTGTGTAGATATTTCCATTTTCATGCAGATAGCGGTGTAGATATTTCCATGTTCAAACAGATAGCAGTGTAGATATTTCCATGTTCATACAGATAGCGGTGTAGATATTTCCATGTTTATACAGATGGCTGTGTAGATATATCCATGTTCATACAGATGGCGGTGTAGATATTTCCATGTTCATACTGATAGCGGTGTAGATATTTCCATGTTCATCCAGATGGCTGTGTAGATATATCCATGTTCAAACATACAGATGGCAGAGAAGATATTTCCATGTTCATACAGATAGCGGTGTAAATATTTCCATGTTCATACAGATAGCGGTGTAGATATTTCCATGTTCATCCAGATGGCTGTGTAGATATATCCATGTTCATACAGATGGCGGAGAAGATATTTCCATGTTCATACAGATAGCGGTGTAGATATTTCCATGTTCATACAGATAGCGGTGTAGATATTTCCATGTTCATACAGATAGCGGTGTAGATATTTCCATCTTCGTGTAGATAGCGTAGTAGATATTTCCATGTTCATCCAGATGGCTGTGTAGATATATCCATGTTCATACAGATGGCGGTGAAGATATTTCCATGTTCATACAGATAGCGGTGTAGATATTTCCATGTTCATACAGATAGCCGTGTAGATATTGCCATGTTCATACCGATAGCGGTGCTGATACTTCCATGTTTATACAGGTAGCTGTGTACATATTTAAATGTTTATACAGATAGCGGTGTAGATATTTCCATGTTCATACAGATAGCGGTGTAGATATTTCCATGTTTATACAGATAGAGGTGTAGATATCTCCTTCTTAATACAGATGGCGGTGTAGATATTTACATGTTCATACAGATGGCGGTGCAGATATTTCCATGTTCATACAGATGGCGGTGTAGATATTTCCATGTTTATGGAGATAGCGGTGTAGTTATTTCCATGTGTAAAGAGACAGCTGTGTAGATATTTCCATGTATATGGAGATAGCTGTGTAGATATTTCCATTTTCATGCAGATAGTGGTGTAGATATTTCCATGTCCAAACAGATAGCGATGTAGATATTTCCATGTTCATACAGATAGCGATGTAGATGTTTCCATGTTTATACACATAGCGGTGAAGATGTATGCATGTTTACACAGACAGCTGTGTTGATATTTCCATGTTCATACAGATAGTGGTGTAGATATTTCCATGTTCATCCAGATGGCTGTGTAGACATATCCATGTTCATTCAGATGGCGGTGGAGATATTTCCATGTTGATACAGATAGCGGTGTAGACATTTCCAAGTTCATACAGATAGCGGTGTAGATATTTCCATGTTCATACAGATGGCTGTGTAGATATATCCATGTTCATACAGATGGCGGTTTAGATATTTCCATGTTCATTCCGATAGCGGTGCTGATATTTCCATCTTTATACAGGTAGCGGTGAAGATATTTCCATGTTTATAAAGATAGCGGTGTAGATATTTCCATGTTTATACACATAGCGGTGTAGATATTTCCATGTTTATACAGATAGCGGTGTAGATATCTCCATCTTAATACAGATATCGGTGTAGATATTTATATGTTCATACAGACGGCGGTGCAGATGTTTCCATGTTCATACAAATGGCGGTGTAGATATTTCCATATTCATACAGATAGCGGTGTAGTTATTTCCATGTGTAAAGAGATAGCTGTGTAGATATTTCCAAGTATATGTAGATAGCTGTGTAGATATTTCCATTTTCATGCAGATAGCGGTGTATATATTTTGCTGTTCCAACAGTTACCGGTGTAGAGATTTCCATGTTCATGAAGATAGCGGTGTAGATATTTCCATGTTTATACAGATAGCGGTGAAGATGTATGCATGTATACACAGATAGCGGTGTAGATATTTCCATGTTCATCCAGATGGCTGTGTAGACATATCCATGTTCATACAGAGAGCGGTCTAGATATTTCCATGTTCATACAGATAGTGGAGCAGATATTTCCATGTCCATCCAGATGGCTGTGTAGATATTTCCATGTTCATACAGATAGCGGTGTAGATATTTCCATGTTCATACAGATTGCGGTGTAGATATTTCCATGTTCATCCAGATGGCTGCGTAGATATATCCATGTTCATATAGATGGTGGTGAAGATATTTCCATGTACATACAGATAGCGGTGTAGATATTTCCATGTTCATACGGATAGCTGTGTAGATATTGCCATGTTCATACCGATAGCGGTGCTGATACTTCCATGTTTATACAGGTAGCGGTGTACATATTTCCGTGTTTATACAGATGGCTGTGTAGATATATCTATGTTCATACAGATGGCGGTGTAGATATTTCCAGGTTCATACAGATAGCGGTGCAGATATTTCCATGTTCATCCAGATGGCTGTGTTGATATATCCATGTTCATAGAGATGGCGGAGAAGATATTTCCATGTTCATACAGATGGCGGTGTAGATATTTCCATGTTCATACAGATAGCGGTGTAGATATTTCCATGTTCATACAGATAGCGGTGTAGATATTTCCATGTTCATACTGATAGCGGTGTATGTATTTCCATGTTCATACAGATAGCGGTGTAGATATTTCCATTTTTATGCAGATAGCGGTGTATATATTCCCCTGTTCAAACAGTTAGCGGTTTAGATATTTCCATGTTCATAAAGATAGCGGTGTAGATATTTCCATGTTTATACAGATAGCGGTGAAAATGTATGCATGTTTACACAGATACCGGTGTAGATATTTCCATGTTCATCCAGAATGCTGTGTAGATATATCCATGTTCATACAGATGGCGGTGAAGATATTTCCATGTTCATACAGATAGCGGTGTAGATATTTCCATGTTCATACAGATAGCGGTGTATGTATTTCCAAGTTCATACAGATAGCGGTGTAGGTATTTCCATGTTCATCCAGATGGCTGTGTAGATATTTCCATGTTCATGCAGATAGCGGTGTAGATATTTCCATGTTCACACAGATAGCGGTTTAGATATTTCCATGTTCATCCAGATGGCTGTGTAGATATATCCATGTTCATACAGATGGCGGAGAAGATATTTCCATGTTCATACAGATGGCGGTGTAGATATTTCCATGTTCACACAGATAGCGGTGTAGATATTTCCATGTTCATACAGATAGCAGTGTAGATATTTCCATGTTCATACAGATAGCGGTGTATGTATTTCTATGTTCATACAGATAGCGGTGTAGATATTTCCATTTTTATGCAGATAGCGGTGTATATATTCCCCTGCTCAGTTTGCGGTTTAGATATTTCCATGTTCATAAAGATAGCGGTGTAGATATTTCCATGCTTATACAGATAGCGGTGAAAATGTATGCATGTTTACACAGATAGCGGTGTAGATATTTCCATGTTCATCCAGAATGCTGTGTAGATATATCCATGTTCATACAGATGGCGGTGAAGATATTTCCATGTTCATACAGATAGCGGTGTAGATATTTCCATGTTCATACAGATAGCGGTGTATGTATTTCCATGTTCATACAGATAGCGGTGTAGGTATTTCCATGTTCATCCAGATGGCTGTGTAGATATTTCCATGTTCATGCAGATAGCGGTGTAGATATTTCCATGTTCATACAGATAGCGGTGTAGATATTTCCATGTTCATCCAGATGGCTGTGTAGATATATCCATGTTCATACAGATGGCGGAGAAGATATTTCCATGTTCATACAGATGGCGGTGTAGATATTTCCATGTTCACACAGATAGCGTTGTAGATATTTCCATGTTCATACAGATAGCAGTGTAGATATTTCCATGTTCATACAGATAGCGGTGTATGTATTTCTATGTTCATACAGATAGCGGTGTAGATATTTCCATTTTTATGCAGATAGCGCTGTATATATTCCCCTGCTCAGTTTGCGGTTTAGATATTTCCATGTTCATAAAGATAGCGGTGTAGATATTTCCATGCTTATACAGATAGCGGTGAAAATGTATGCATGTTTACACAGATAGCGGTGTAGATATTTCCATGTTCATCCAGAATGCTGTGTAGATATATCCATTTTCATACAGACGGCGGTGAAGATATTTCCATGTTCATACAGATAGCGGTGTAGATATTTCCATGTTCATACAGATAGCGGTGTAGATATTTCCATGTTCATACAGATAGCGGTCTATGTACTTCCATGTTCATACAGATAGCGGTGTAGATATTTCCATGTTCATCCAGATGGCTGTGTAGATATTTCCATGCTCATGCAGATAGCGGTGCAGATATTTCCATGTTCATACAGATAGCGGTGTAGATATTTCCATGTTCATCCAGATGGCTGTGTAGATATATCCATGTTCATACAGATGGCGATGAAGATATTTCCATGTTCATACAGATAGCGGTGTAGATATTTCCATGTTCATACAGATTGCCGTGTAGATATTGCCATGTTCATACCGATAGCGGTGCTGATACTTCCATGTTTATACAGGTAGCGGTGTACATATTTCCGTGTTTATACAGATAGCGGTGTAGATATTTCCATGTTCATACAGATAGCGGTGTAGATATTTCCATCTTTATACAGATAGCGGTGTAGATATCTCCTTCTTAATACAGATGGCTGTGTAGACATTTATATGTACATACAGATGGCGGTGCAGATATTTCCATGTTCATACAAATGGCGGTGTAGATATTTCCATGTTTATAGAGAGAGTGGTGTAGTTATTTCCAAGTGTAAGGAGATAGCTGTGTAGATATTTCCATATATATGCAGATAGCTGTGTAGATATTTCCATTTTCATGCAGATAGCGGTGTAGATATTTCCATGTTCAAACAGATAGCAGTGTAGATATTTCCATGTTCATACAGATAGCGGTGTAGATATTTCCATGTTTATACAGATGGCTGTGTAGATATATCCATGTTCATACAGATGGCGGTGTAGATATTTCCATGTTCATACTGATAGCAGTGTAGATATTTCCATGTTCATACTGATGGCGGTGTAGATATTTCCATGTTCATACTGATAGCGGTGTATGTATTTCCATGTTCATACAGATAGCGGTGTAGATATTTCCATTTTTATGCAGATAGCGGTGTATATATTCCCCTGTTCAAACAGTTAGCGGTTTAGATATTTCCATGTTCATAAAGATAGCGGTGTAGATATTTCCATGTTTATACAGATAGCGGTGAAAATGTATGCATGTTTACACAGATACCGGTGTAGATATTTCCATGTTCATCCAGAATGCTGTGTAGATATATCCATGTTCATACAGATGGCGGTGAAGATATTTCCATGTTCATACAGATAGCGGTGTAGATATTTCCATGTTCATACAGATAGCGGTGTATGTATTTCCATGTTCATACAGATAGCGGTGTAGGTATTTCCATGTTCATCCAGATGGCTGTGTAGATATTTCCATGTTCATGCAGATAGCGGTGTAGATATTTCCATGTTCACACAGATAGCGGTTTAGATATTTCCATGTTCATCCAGATGGCTGTGTAGATATATCCATGTTCAGACAAATGGCGGAGAAGATATTTCCATGTTCATACAGATGGTGGTGTAGATATTTCCATGTTCACACAGATAGCGGTGTAGATATTTCCATGTTCATACAGATAGCGGTGTAGATATTTCCATGTTCATACAGATAGCGGTGTATGTATTTCTATGTTCATACAGATAGCGGTGTAGATATTTCCATTTTTATGCAGATAGCGGTGTATATATTCCCCTGCTCAGTTTGCGGTTTAGATATTTCCATGTTCATAAAGATAGCGGTGTAGATATTTCCATGCTTATACAGATAGCGGTGAAAATGTATGCATGTTTACACAGATAGCGGTGTAGATATTTCCATGTTCATCCAGAATGCTGTGTAGATATATCCATGTTCATACAGATGGCGGTGAAGATATTTCCATGTTCATACAGATAGCGGTGTATGTATTTCCATGTTCATACAGATAGCGGTGTATATAATTCCATGTTCATCCAAATGGCTGTGTAGATATTTCCATGTTCATGCAGTTAGCGGTGTAGATATTTCCATGTTCATACAGACAGCGGTGTAGATACTTCCATGTTCATCCAGATGGCTGTGTAGATATATCCATGTTAATACAGACGGCATTGAAGATATTTCCATGTTCATACAGATAGCGGTGTAGATATTTCCATGTTCATACAGATAGCCATGTAGATATTGCCATGTTCATACCGATATCGGTGCTGATACTTCCATGTTTATACAGGTAGCTGTGTACAAATATCCATGTTTATACAGATAGCGGTGTAGATATTTCCATGTTCATACAGATAGCGGTGCAGATATTTCCATGTTTATACAGATAGCGATGTAGATATCTCCTTCTTAATACAGATGGCGGTGTAGTTATTTACATGTTCATACAGATGGCGGTGCAGATATTTCCATGTTCATACAGATGGCGGTGTAGATATTTCCATGTTTATAGAGAAGGTGGTGTAGTTATTTCCATGTGTAAAGAGATAGCTGTGTAGATATTTCCATGTTCATACATATGGTGGTGTAGATATTTCCATGTTCATACAGATGGCGGTGTAGATATTTCCATGTTCATACAGATAGCGGTGTAGATATTTCCATGTTCATACAGATAGCGGTGTATGTATTTCCATGTTCATACAGATAGCGGTGTAGATATTTCCATGTTCATACAGATAGCGGTGCTGATATTTCCATGTTTTTGCAGGTAGCGGTGAAGATATTTCCATGTTTATACAGATAGCGGTGTAGATATTTCCATGTTTATACTGATAGCGGTGTAGATATCTCCATTTTAATACAGATGGCGGTGTAGATATTTATATGTTCATACAGATGGTGGTTCAGATATTTCCATTTTCATACAGATGGCGGTGTAGATATTTCCATGTTCAAACAGATAGCGGTGTATGTATTTCCACGTTCATACAGATAGCGGTGTAGAAATTTCCATTTTCAAGCAGATAGCGGTGTATATATTTCCATGTTCAAACAGTTAGCAGTGTAGATATTTCCATGTTCATAAAGATAGCGGTGTAGGTATTTCCATGTTTATACAGATAGCGGTGAAAATGTATGCATGTTTACACAGATAGCGGTGTTGATATTTCCATGTTCATCCAGATGGCTGTGTAGATATATCCATGTTCATACAGATGGCGGTGAAGTTATTTCCATGTTCATACAGATAGCGGTGTAGATATTTCCATGTTCATACAGATAGCGGTGTAGATATTTCCATGTTCATACAGATAGCGGTGTATGTATTTCCATGTTCATACAGATAGCGGTGTAGATATTTCCATGTTAATCCAGATGGCTGTGTAGATATTTCCATGTTCATGCAGATAGCGGTGTAGATATTTCCATGTTCATACAGATAGCGGTGTAGATATTTCCATGTTCATCCAGATGGCTGCGTAGATATATCCATGTTCATACAGATGGCGGTGAAGATATTTCCATGTACATACAGATAGCGGTGTAGATATTTCCATGTTCATACAGATAGCCGTGTAGATATTGCCATGTTCAAACCGATAGCGGTGCTGATACTTCCATGTTTATACAGGTAGCGGTGTACATATTTCCGTGTTTATACAGATGGCTGTGTAGATATATCCATGTTCATACAGATGGCGGTTTAGATATTTCCATGTTCATCCAGATGGCTGTGTAGATATATCCATGTTCATACAGATGGCGGAGAAGATATTTCCATGTTCATACAGATGGCGGTGTAGATATTTCCATGTTCATACAGATAGCGGTGTAGATATTTCCATGTTCATACAGATAGCGGTGTATGTATTTCCATGTTCATACAGATAGCGGTGTAGATATTTCCATTTTTATGCAGATAGCGGTGTATATATTCCCCTGTTCAAACAGTTAGCGGTTTAGATATTTCCATGGTCATAAAGATAGCGGTGTAGATATTTCCATGTTTATACAGATAGCGGTGAAAATGTATGCATGTTTACACAGATAGCGGTGTAGATATTTCCATGTTCATCCAGAATGCTGTGTAGATATATCCATGTTCATACAGATGGCGGTGAAGATATTTCCATGTTCATACAGATAGCGGTGTAGGTATTTCCATGTTCATACAGAAAGCGGTGTAGATATTTCCATGTTCAAACAGATAGCGGTGTATGTATTTCCATTTTCATACAGTTAGCGGTGTATATATTTCCATTTTCAAGCAGATAGCGGTGTATATACTTCCATGTTCAAACAGTTAGCGGTGTAGATATTTCCATGTTCATAAAGATAGCGGTGTAGATATTTCCATGTTTATGCAGACAGCAGTGAAAATGTAGGCATGTTTACACAGATAGCGGTGTAGACATTTCCATGTTCATCCAGATGGCTGTGTAGATATATCCATGTTCATATAGATGGCGGTGAGAATATTTCCATGTTCATACAGATAGCGGTGTAGATATTTCCATGTGCATACAGATAGCGGTGTAGATATTTCCATGTTCATACAGATAGCGGTGTAGATATTTCCATGTTCATCCAGATGGCTGTGTAGATATTTCCATGTTCATACAGATAGCGGTGTAGATATTTCCATGTTCATACAGATAGCGGTGTACATATTTCCATGTTCATACAGATGGCGGTGTAGATATTTCCATTTTCATACAGATAGCTGTGTAGTTATTTCCATGTGTAAAGAGATACCTGTGTAGATATTTCCATGTATATGCAGATAGCTGTGTAGCAATTTTCATTTTCATGCAGACAGCGGTGTATATATTTCCCTGTTCAAACAGATAGCGGTGTAGATATTTCCATGTTCATACAGATAGCGGTGTAGATATTTCCATGTTAATACAGATAGCGGTGTGGATATTTCCATGTTCATACAGATAGCGGTGCTGATATTTCCATGTTTTTACAGGGAGCGGTGAAGGTATTTCCATGTTTATACAGATAGCGTTGTAGATATTTCCATGTTTATACAGTTAGCGGTGTAGATATTTCCATGTTTATACAGATAGCGGTGTAGATATCTCCATTTTAATACAGATGGCGGTGTATATATTTTTATGTTCATGCAGATGGCGGTTCAGATATTTCCACTTTCATACAGATGGCGGTGTAGATATTTCCATGTTCATACAGATAGCGGTGTAGTTATTTCCATGTGTAAAGAGATAGCTTTGTAGATATTTCCATGTATATGCAGATAGCTGTGTAGATATTTCCATTTTCATGCAGATAGCGGTGTATATATTTCCCTGTTCAAACAGTTAGCGGTGTAGATATTTCCATATTCAGAAAGATAGCGGTGTAGATATTTCCATGTTTATACAGATAGCGGTGAAGAAGTATGCATGTTTACACAGATAGCAGTGTAGATATTTCCATGTTCATCCAGATGGCTGTGTAGATACATCCATGTTCATACAGATAGCGGTGTAGATATTTCCAGGTTCATACAGATAGCGGTGCAGATATTTCCATGTTCATCCAGATGGCTGTGTTGATATATCCATGTTCATACAGATGGCGGAGAAGATATTTCCATGTTCATACAGATGGCGGTGTAGATATTTCCATGTTCATACAGATAGCGGTGTAGATATTTCCATGTTCATACAGATAGCGGTGTAGATATTTATATGTTCATACAGATAGTGGTGTATGTATTTCCACGTTCATACAGATAGCGGTGTAGATATTTCAATTTTTATGCAGATAACGGTGTATATATTTCCCTGTTCAAACAGTTAGCGGTTTAGATATTTCCATGTTCATACAGATGGCGGTGTAGATATTTCCATGTTTATAGAGATAGTGGTGTAGTTATTTCCAAGTGTAAGGAGATAGCTGTGTAGATATTTCCATATATATGCAGATAGCTGTGTAGATATTTCCATTTTCATGCAGATAGCGCTGTAGATATTTCCATGTTCAAACAGTTAGCAGTGTAGATATTTCCATGTTCATACAGATAGCGGTGTAGATATTTCCATGTTTATACAGATGGCTGTGTAGATATATCCATGTTCATACAGATGGCGGTGTAGATATTTCCATGTTCATACTGATAGCGGTGTAGATATTTCCATGTTCATCCAGATGTCTGTGTAGATATATCCATGTTCAAACATACAGATGGCAGAGAAGATATTTCCATGTTCATACAGATAGCGGTGTAAATATTTCCATGTTCATACAGATAGCGGTGTAGTTATTTCCATGTTCATCCAGATGGTTGTATAGATATATCCATGTTCATGCAGATGGCGGAGAAGATATTTCCATGCTCATACAGATAGCGGTGTAGATATTTCCATGTTCATACAGATAGCGGTGTAGATATTTCCATGTTCATACAGATAGCGGTGTAGATATTTCCATCTTCGTGCAGATAGCGGTGTAGATATTTCCATGTTCATCCAGATGGCTGTGTAGATATATCCATGTTCATACAGATGGCGGTGAAGATATTTCCATGTTCATACAGATAGCGGTGTAGATATTTCCATGTTCATACAGATAGCCGTGTAGATATTGCCATGCTCATACCGATAGCGGTGCTGGTACTTCCATGTTTATACAGGTAGCTGTGTACATATTTAAATGTTTATACAGATAGCGGTGTAGATATTTCCATGTTCATACAGATAGCGGTGTAGATATTTCCATGTTTATACAGATAGCGGTGTAGATATCTCCTTCTTAATACAGATGGCAGTGTAGATATTTACATGTTCATACAGATGGCGGCGCAGATATTTCCATGTTCATACAGATGGCGGTGTAGATATTTCCATGTTTATAGAGATAGCGGTGTAGTTATTTCCATGTGTAAAGAGATAGCTGTGTAGATATTTCCATGTATATGGAGATAGCTGTGTAGATATTTCCATTTTCATGCAGATAGTGGTGTAGATATTTCCATGTCCAAACAGATAGCGATGTAGATATTTCCATGTTCATACAGATAGCGGTGTAGATATTTCCATGTTTATACACATAGCGGTGAAGATGTATGCATGTTTACACAGATAGCTGTGTTGATATTTCCATGTTCATACAGATAGTGGTGTAGATATTTCCATGTTCATCCAGATGGCTGTGTAGACATATCCATGTTCATTCAGATGGCGGTGAAGATATTTCCATGTTGATACAGATAGCGGTGAAGACATTTCCAAGTTCATACAGATAGCGGTGTAGATATTTCCATGTTCATACAGATGGCTGTGTAGATATATCCATGTTCATACAGATGGCGGTTTAGATATTTCCATGTTCATTCCGATAGCGGTGCTGATATTTCCATCTTTATACAGGTAGCGGTGAAGATATTTCCATGTTTATAAAGATAGCGGTGTAGATATTTCCATGTTTATACACATAGCGGTGTAGATATTTCCATGTTTATACAGATAGCGGTGTAGATATCTCCATCTTAATACAGATATCGGTGTAGATATTTATATGTTCATACAGACGGCGGTGCAGATGTTTCCATGTTCATACAAATGGCGGTGTAGATATTTCCATATTCATACAGATAGCGGTGTAGTTATTTCCATGTGTAAAGAGATAGCTGTGTAGATATTTCCAAGTATATGTAGATAGCTGTGTAGATATTTCCATTTTCATGCAGATAGCGGTGTATATATTTCGCTGTTCCAACAGTTACCGGTGTAGAGATTTCCATGTTCATGAAGATAGCGGTGTAGATATTTCCATGTTTATACAGATAGCGGTGAAGATGTATGCATGTTTACACAGATAGCGGTGTAGATATTTCCATGTTCATCCAGATGGCTGTGTAGACATATCCATGTTCATACAGAGAGCGGTCTAGATATTTCCATGTTCATACAGATAGTGGAGCAGATATTTCCATGTTCATCCAGATGGCTGTGTAGATATTTCCATGTTCATACAGATAGCGGTGTAGATATTTCCATGTTCATACAGATAGCGGTGTAGATATTTCCATGTTCATACAGATAGCGGTGTAGATATTTCCATCTTCGTGCAGATAGCGGTGTAGATATTTCCATGTTCATCCAGATGGCTGTGTAGATATATCCATGTTCATACAGATGGCGGTGAAGATATTTCCATGTTCATACAGATAGCGGTGTAGATATTTCCATGTTCATACAGATAGCCGTGTAGATATTGCCATGCTCATACCGATAGCGGTGCTGGTACTTCCATGTTTATACAGGTAGCTGTGTACATATTTAAATGTTTATACAGATAGCGGTGTAGATATTTCCATGTTCATACAGATAGCGGTGTAGATATTTCCATGTTTATACAGATAGCGGTGTAGATATCTCCTTCTTAATACAGATGGCTGTGTAGATATTTACATGTTCATACAGATGGCGGCGCAGATATTTCCATGTTCATACAGATGGCGGTGTAGATATTTCCATGTTTATAGAGATAGCGGTGTAGTTATTTCCATGTGTAAAGAGATAGCTGTGTAGATATTTCCATGTATATGGAGATAGCTGTGTAGATATTTCCATTTTCATGCAGATAGTGGTGTAGATATTTCCATGTCCAAACAGATAGCGATGTAGATATTTCCATGTTCATACAGATAGCGGTGTAGATATTTCCATGTTTATACACATAGCGGTGAAGATGTATGCATGTTTACACAGATAGCTGTGTTGATATTTCCATGTTCATACAGATAGTGGTGTAGATATTTCCATGTTCATCCAGATGGCTGTGTAGACATATCCATGTTCATTCAGATGGCGGTGAAGATATTTCCATGTTGATACAGATAGCGGTGAAGACATTTCCAAGTTCATACAGATAGCGGTGTAGATATTTCCATGTTCATACAGATGGCTGTGTAGATATATCCATGTTCATACAGATGGCGGTTTAGATATTTCCATGTTCATTCCGATAGCGGTGCTGATATTTCCATCTTTATACAGGTAGCGGTGAAGATATTTCCATGTTTATAAAGATAGCGGTGTAGATATTTCCATGTTTATACACATAGCGGTGTAGATATTTCCATGTTTATACAGATAGCGGTGTAGATATCTCCATCTTAATACAGATATCGGTGTAGATATTTATATGTTCATACAGACGGCGGTGCAGATGTTTCCATGTTCATACAAATGGCGGTGTAGATATTTCCATATTCATACAGATAGCGGTGTAGTTATTTCCATGTGTAAAGAGATAGCTGTGTAGATATTTCCAAGTATATGTAGATAGCTGTGTAGATATTTCCATTTTCATGCAGATAGCGGTGTATATATTTCGCTGTTCCAACAGTTACCGGTGTAGAGATTTCCATGTTCATGAAGATAGCGGTGTAGATATTTCCATGTTTATACAGATAGCGGTGAAGATGTATGCATGTTTACACAGATAGCGGTGTAGATATTTCCATGTTCATCCAGATGGCTGTGTAGACATATCCATGTTCATACAGAGAGCGGTCTAGATATTTCCATGTTCATACAGATAGTGGAGCAGATATTTCCATGTTCATCCAGATGGCTGTGTAGATATTTCCATGTTCATACAGATAGCGGTGTAGATATTTCCATGTTCATACAGATAGCGGTGTAGATATTTCCATGTTCATACAGATAGCGGTGTAGATATTTCCATCTTCGTGCAGATAGCGGTGTAGATATTTCCATGTTCATCCAGATGGCTGTGTAGATATATCCATGTTCATACAGATGGCGGTGAAGATATTTCCATGTTCATACAGATAGCGGTGTAGATATTTCCATGTTCATACAGATAGCCGTGTAGATATTGCCATGCTCATACCGATAGCGGTGCTGGTACTTCCATGTTTATACAGGTAGCTGTGTACATATTTAAATGTTTATACAGATAGCGGTGTAGATATTTCCATGTTCATACAGATAGCGGTGTAGATATTTCCATGTTTATACAGATAGCGGTGTAGATATCTCCTTCTTAATACAGATGGCTGTGTAGATATTTACATGTTCATACAGATGGCGGCGCAGATATTTCCATGTTCATACAGATGGCGGTGTAGATATTTCCATGTTTATAGAGATAGCGGTGTAGTTATTTCCATGTGTAAAGAGATAGCTGTGTAGATATTTCCATGTATATGGAGATAGCTGTGTAGATATTTCCATTTTCATGCAGATAGTGGTGTAGATATTTCCATGTCCAAACAGATAGCGATGTAGATATTTCCATGTTCATACAGATAGCGGTGTAGATATTTCCATGTTTATACACATAGCGGTGAAGATGTATGCATGTTTACACAGATAGCTGTGTTGATATTTCCATGTTCATACAGATAGTGGTGTAGATATTTCCATGTTCATCCAGATGGCTGTGTAGACATATCCATGTTCATTCAGATGGCGGTGAAGATATTTCCATGTTGATACAGATAGCGGTGAAGACATTTCCAAGTTCATACAGATAGCGGTGTAGATATTTCCATGTTCATACAGATGGCTGTGTAGATATATGCATGTTCATACAGATGGCGGTTTAGATATTTCCATGTTCATTCCGATAGCGGTGCTGATATTTCCATCTTTATACAGGTAGCGGTGAAGATATTTCCATGTTTATAAAGATAGCGGTGTAGATATTTCCATGTTTATACACATAGCGGTGTAGATATTTCCATGTTTATACAGATAGCGGTGTAGATATCTCCATCTTAATACAGATATCGGTGTAGATATTTATATGTTCATACAGACGGCGGTGCAGATGTTTCCATGTTCATACAAATGGCGGTGTAGATATTTCCATATTCATACAGATAGCGGTGTAGTTATTTCCATGTGTAAAGAGATAGCTGTGTAGATATTTCCAAGTATATGTAGATAGCTGTGTAGATATTTCCATTTTCATGCAGATAGCGGTGTATATATTTCGCTGTTCCAACAGTTACTGGTGTAGAGATTTCCATGTTCATGAAGATAGCGGTGTAGATATTTCCATGTTTATACAGATAGCGGTGAAGATGTATGCATGTTTACACAGATAGCGGTGTAGATATTTCCATGTTCATCCAGATGGCTGTGTAGACATATCCATGTTCATACAGAGAGCGGTCTAGATATTTCCATGTTCATACAGATAGTGGAGCAGATATTTCCATGTTCATCCAGATGGCTGTGTAGATATTTCCATGTTCATACAGATAGCGGTGTAGATATTTCCATGTTCATACAGATAGCGGTGTAGATATTTCCATGTTCATACAGATAGCGGTGTAGATATTTCCATCTTCGTGCAGATAGCGGTGTAGATATTTCCATGTTCATCCAGATGGCTGTGTAGATATATCCATGTTCATACAGATGGCGGTGAAGATATTTCCATGTTCATACAGATAGCGGTGTAGATATTTCCATGTTCATACAGATAGCCGTGTAGATATTGCCATGCTCATACCGATAGCGGTGCTGGTACTTCCATGTTTATACAGGTAGCTGTGTACATATTTAAATGTTTATACAGATAGCGGTGTAGATATTTCCATGTTCATACAGATAGCGGTGTAGATATTTCCATGTTTATACAGATAGCGGTGTAGATATCTCCTTCTTAATACAGATGGCTGTGTAGATATTTACATGTTCATACAGATGGCGGCGCAGATATTTCCATGTTCATACAGATGGCGGTGTAGATATTTCCATGTTTATAGAGATAGCGGTGTAGTTATTTCCATGTGTAAAGAGATAGCTGTGTAGATATTTCCATGTATATGGAGATAGCTGTGTAGATATTTCCATTTTCATGCAGATAGTGGTGTAGATATTTCCATGTCCAAACAGATAGCGATGTAGATATTTCCATGTTCATACAGATAGCGGTGTAGATATTTCCATGTTTATACACATAGCGGTGAAGATGTATGCATGTTTACACAGATAGCTGTGTTGATATTTCCATGTTCATACAGATAGTGGTGTAGATATTTCCATGTTCATCCAGATGGCTGTGTAGACATATCCATGTTCATTCAGATGGCGGTGAAGATATTTCCATGTTGATACAGATAGCGGTGAAGACATTTCCAAGTTCATACAGATAGCGGTGTAGATATTTCCATGTTCATACAGATGGCTGTGTAGATATATCCATGTTCATACAGATGGCGGTTTAGATATTTCCATGTTCATTCCGATAGCGGTGCTGATATTTCCATCTTTATACAGGTAGCGGTGAAGATATTTCCATGTTTATAAAGATAGCGGTGTAGATATTTCCATGTTTATACACATAGCGGTGTAGATATTTCCATGTTTATACAGATAGCGGTGTAGATATCTCCATCTTAATACAGATATCGGTGTAGATATTTATATGTTCATACAGACGGCGGTGCAGATGTTTCCATGTTCATACAAATGGCGGTGTAGATATTTCCATATTCATACAGATAGCGGTGTAGTTATTTCCATGTGTAAAGAGATAGCTGTGTAGATATTTCCAAGTATATGTAGATAGCTGTGTAGATATTTCCATTTTCATGCAGATAGCGGTGTATATATTTCGCTGTTCCAACAGTTACCGGTGTAGAGATTTCCATGTTCATGAAGATAGCGGTGTAGATATTTCCATGTTTATACAGATAGCGGTGAAGATGTATGCATGTTTACACAGATAGCGGTGTAGATATTTCCATGTTCATCCAGATGGCTGTGTAGACATATCCATGTTCATACAGAGAGCGGTCTAGATATTTCCATGTTCATACAGATAGTGGAGCAGATATTTCCATGTTCATCCAGATGGCTGTGTAGATATTTCCATGTTCATACAGATAGCGGTGTAGATATTTCCATGTTCATACAGATAGCGGTGTAGATATTTCCATGTTCATACAGATAGCGGTGTAGATATTTCCATCTTCGTGCAGATAGCGGTGTAGATATTTCCATGTTCATCCAGATGGCTGTGTAGATATATCCATGTTCATACAGATGGCGGTGAAGATATTTCCATGTTCATACAGATAGCGGTGTAGATATTTCCATGTTCATACAGATAGCCGTGTAGATATTGCCATGCTCATACCGATAGCGGTGCTGGTACTTCCATGTTTATACAGGTAGCTGTGTACATATTTAAATGTTTATACAGATAGCGGTGTAGATATTTCCATGTTCATACAGATAGCGGTGTAGATATTTCCATGTTTATACAGATAGCGGTGTAGATATCTCCTTCTTAATACAGATGGCTGTGTAGATATTTACATGTTCATACAGATGGCGGCGCAGATATTTCCATGTTCATACAGATGGCGGTGTAGATATTTCCATGTTTATAGAGATAGCGGTGTAGTTATTTCCATGTGTAAAGAGATAGCTGTGTAGATATTTCCATGTATATGGAGATAGCTGTGTAGATATTTCCATTTTCATGCAGATAGTGGTGTAGATATTTCCATGTCCAAACAGATAGCGATGTAGATATTTCCATGTTCATACAGATAGCGGTGTAGATATTTCCATGTTTATACACATAGCGGTGAAGATGTATGCATGTTTACACAGATAGCTGTGTTGATATTTCCATGTTCATACAGATAGTGGTGTAGATATTTCCATGTTCATCCAGATGGCTGTGTAGACATATCCATGTTCATTCAGATGGCGGTGAAGATATTTCCATGTTGATACAGATAGCGGTGTAGACATTTCCAAGTTCATACAGATAGCGGTGTAGATATTTCCATGTTCATACAGATGGCTGTGTAGATATATCCATGTTCATACAGATGGCGGTTTAGATATTTCCATGTTCATTCCGATAGCGGTGCTGATATTTCCATCTTTATACAGGTAGCGGTGAAGATATTTCCATGTTTATAAAGATAGCGGTGTAGATATTTCCATGTTTATACACATAGCGGTGTAGATATTTCCATGTTTATACAGATAGCGGTGTAGATATCTCCATCTTAATACAGATATCGGTGTAGATATTTATATGTTCATACAGACGGCGGTGCAGATGTTTCCATGTTCATACAAATGGCGGTGTAGATATTTCCATATTCATACAGATAGCGGTGTAGTTATTTCCATGTGTAAAGAGATAGCTGTGTAGATATTTCCAAGTATATGTAGATAGCTGTGTAGATATTTCCATTTTCATGCAGATAGCGGTGTATATATTTCGCTGTTCCAACAGTTACCGGTGTAGAGATTTCCATGTTCATGAAGATACCGGTGTAGATATTTCCATGTTTATACAGATAGCGGTGAAGATGTATGCATGTTTACACAGATAGCGGTGTAGATATTTCCATGTTCATCCAGATGGCTGTGTAGACATATCCATGTTCATACAGATGGCGGAGAAGATATTTCCATGTTCATACAGATGGCGGTGTAGATATTTCCATGTTCATACAGATAGCGGTGTAGATATTTCCATGTTCATACAGATAGCGGTGTAGATATTTCCATGTTCATACAGATAGCGGTGTATGTATTTCCATGTTCATACAGATAGCGGTGTAGATATTTCCATTTTTATGCAGATAGCGGTGTATATATTCCCCTGCTCAGTTTGCGGTTTAGATATTTCCATGTTCATAAAGATAGCGGTGTAGATATTTCCATGCTTATACAGATAGCGGTGAAAATGTATGCATGTTTACACAGATAGCGGTGTAGATATTTCCATGTTCATCCAGAATGCTGTGTAGATATATCCATGTTCATACAGATGGCGGTGAAGATATTTCCATGTTCATACAGATAGCGGTGTATGTATTTCCATGTTCATACAGATAGCGGTGTAGATAATTCCATGTTCATCCAAATGGCTGTGTAGATATTTCCATGTTCATGCAGTTAGCGGTGTAGATATTTCCATGTTCATACAGATATCGGTGTAGATACTTCCATGTTCATCCAGATGGCTGTGTAGATATATCCATGTTAATACAGACGGCATTGAAGATATTTCCATGTTCATACAGATAGCGGTGTAGATATTTCCATGTTCATACAGATAGCCGTGTAGATATTGCCATGTTCATACCGATATCGGTGCTGATACTTCCATGTTTATACAGGTAGCTGTGTACATATATCCATGTTTATACAGATAGCGGTGTAGATATTTCCATGTTCATACAGATAGCGGTGCAGATATTTCCATGTTTATACAGATAGCGATGTAGATATCTCCTTCTTAATACAGATGGCGGTGTAGTTATTTACATGTTCATACAGATGGCGGTGCAGATATTTCCATGTTCATACAGATGGCGGTGTAGATATTTCCATGTTTATAGAGAAAGTGGTGTAGTTATTTCTATGTGTGAAGAGATAGCTTTGTAGATATTTCCATGTTCATACAGATAGCGGTGAAGATGTATGCATGTTTACACAGATAGCTGTGTTGATATTTCCATGTTCATACAGATAGCGGTGTAGATATTTCCATGTTCATACAGAAAGCGGTGTAGATATTTCCATGTTCAAACAGATAACGGTGTATGTATTTCCATGTTCATACAGTTAGCGGTGTATATATTTCCATTTTCAAGCAGATAGCGGTGTATATACTTCCATGTTCAAACAATTAGCGGTGTAGATATTTCCATGTTCATAAAGATAGCGGTGTAGATATTTCCATGTTTATACAGATAGCGGTGAAAATGTAGGCATGTTTACACAGATAGCGGTGTAGATATTTCCATGTTCATCCAGATGGCTGTGTAGAAATATCCATGTTCATACAGATGGCGGAGAAGATATTTCCATGTTCATACAGATGGCGGTGTAGATATATCCATGTTCATACAGATAGCGGTGTAGATATTTCCATGTGCATACAGATAGCGGTGTAGATATTTCCATGTTCATAGAGATAGTGGTGTAGATATTTCCATGTTCATCCAGATGGCTGTGTAGATATTTCCATGTTCATACAGATAGCGGTGTAGATATTTCCATGTTCATACAGATAGCGGTGTAGATATTTCCATGTTCATACAGATGGCGGTGTAGATATTTCCATTTTCATACAGATAGCGGTGTAGTTATTTCCATGTGTAAAGAGATACCTGTGTAGATATTTCCAAGCATATGCAGATAGCTGTGTAGCAATTTCCATTTTCATGCAGACAGCGGTGTATATATACCCCTGTTCAAACAGATAGCGGTGTAGATATTTCCATGTTCATACAGATGGTAGTGTAGATATTTCCATGTTCATACAGATAGCGGTGTAGATATTTCCATGTTCATACAGATAGCGGTGTAGATATTTCCATGTTCATACAGATAGCGGTGTATGTATTTCCATGTTCATACAGATAGCAGTGTAGATATTTCCATTTTCATGCAGATAGCGGTGTATATATTTCCCTGTTCAAACAGATATCGGTTTAGATATTTCCATGTTCATAAAGATAGCGGTGTAGATATTTCCATGTTTATACAGATAGCGGTGATGATGTATGCATGTTTACACAGATAGCCGTGTACATATTTCCATGTTCATCCAGATGGCTGTGTAGATATATCCATGTTCATACAGATGGCGGTGAAGATACTTCCATGTTCATACAGATAGCGGTGTAGATATTTCCATGTTCATACAGGTAGCGGTGTAGATATTTCCATGTTCATACAGATAGCGGTGCTGATATTTCCATGTTCATACAGGTAGCGGTGTAGATATTTCCATGTTTATACAGATAGCGGTGTAGATATTTCCATGTTCATACAGATAGCGGTGCTGATATTTCCATGTTTTTGCAGGTAGCGGTGAAGATATTTCCATGTTTATACAGATAGAGGTGTAGATATTTCCATGTTTATACTGATAGCGGTGTAGATATCTCCATTTTAATACAGATGGCGGTGTAGATATTTATATGTTCATACAGATGGCGGTTCAGATATTTCCATTTTCATACAGATGGCGGTGTAGATATTTCCATGTTCATACAGATAGCGGTGTAGTTATTTCCATGTGTAAAGAGATAGCTGTGTAGATATTTCCATGTATATGCAGATATCTGTGTAGATATTTCCATTTTCATGCACATAGCGGTGTATATATTTCCCTGTTAAAACAGCTAGCGGTGTAGATATTTCCATGTTCATAAAGATAGCGGTGTAGATATTTCCATGTTTATACAGATAGCGTTGAAGATGTACGCATGTTTACACAGATAGCGGTGTAGATATTTCCATGTTCATCCAGATGGCTGTGTAGATATATCCATGTTCATACAGATAGCGGTGTAGATATTTCCATGTTCATACAGATAGCGGTGTAGATATTTCCATGTTCATACAGAAAGCGGTGTAGATATTTCCATGTTCAAACAGATAGCGGTGTATGTATTTCCATGTTCATACAGATAGCGGTGTAGAAATTTCCATTTTCAAGCAGATAGCGGTGTATATATTTCCATGTTCAAACAGTTAGCAGTGTAGATATTTCCATGTTCATAAAGATAGCGGTGTAGATATTTCCATGTTTATACAGATAGCGGTGAAAATGTATGCATGTTTACACAGATAGCGGTGTAGATATTTCCATGTTCATCCAGATGGCTGTGTAGATATATCCATGTTCATACAGATGGCGGTGAAGATATTTCCATGTTCATACAGATAGCGGTGTAGATATTTCCATGTTCATACAGATAGCGGTGTAGATATTTCCATGTTCATACAGATAGCGGTGTATGTATTTCCATGTTCATACAGATAGCGGTGTAGATATTTCCATGTTAATCCAGATGGCTGTGTAGATATTTCCATGTTCATGCAGATAGCGGTGTAGATATTTCCATGTTCATACAGATAGCGGTGTAGATATTTCCATGTTCATCCAGATGGCTGCGTAGATATATCCATGTTCATACAGATGGCGGTGAAGATATTTCCATGTACATACAGATAGCGGTGTAGATATTTCCATGTTCATACAGATAGCCGTGTAGATATTGCCATGTTCAAACCAATAGCGGTGCTGATACTTCCATGTTTATACAGGTAGCGGTGTACATATTTCCGTGTTTATACAGATGGCTGTGTAGATATATCCATGTTCATACAGATGGCGGTTTAGATATTTCCATGTTCATCCAGATGGCTGTGTAGATATATCCATGTTCATACAGATGGCGGAGAAGATATTTCCATGTTCATACAGATGGCGGTGTAGATATTTCCATGTTCATACAGATAGCGGTGTAGATATTTCCATGTTCATACAGATAGCGGTGTAGAAATTTCCATGTTCTTACAGATAGCGGTGTATGTATTTCCATGTTCATACAGATAGCGGTGTAGATATTTCCATTTTTATTCAGATAGCGGTGTATATATTTCCCTGTTCAAACAGTTAGCGGTTTAGATATTTCCATGGTCATAAAGATAGCGGTGTAGATATTTCCATGTTTATACAGATAGCGGTGAAAATGTATGCATGTTTACACAGATAGCGGTGTAGATATTTCCATGTTCATCCAGAATGCTGTGTAGATATATCCATGTTCATACAGATGGCGGTGAAGATATTTCCATGTTCATACAGATAGCGGTGTAGGTATTTCCATGTTCATACGGAAAGCGGTGGAGATATTTCCATGTTCAAACAGATAGCGGTGTATGTATTTCCATGTTCATACAGTTAGCGGTGTATATATTTCCATTTTCAAGCAGATAGCGGTGTATATACTTCCATGTTCAAACAGTTAGCGGTGTAGATATTTCCATGTTCATAAAGATAGCGGTGTAGATATTTCCATGTTTATGCAGACAGCAGTGAAAATGTAGGCATGTTTACACAGATAGCGGTGTAGATATTTCCATGTTCATCCAGATGGCTGTGTAGATATATCCATGTTCATATAGATGGCGGTGAAAATATTTCCATGTTCATACAGATAGCGGTGTAGATATTTCCATGTGCATACAGATAGCGGTGTAGATATTTCCATGTTCATCCAGATGGCTGTGTAGATATTTCCATGTTCATACAGATAGCGGTGTAGATATTTCCATGTTCATACAGATAGCGGTGTACATATTTCCATGTTCATACAGATGGCAGTGTAGATATTTCCATTTTCATACAGATAGCGGTGTAGTTATTTCCATGTGTAAAGAGATACCTGTTTAGATACTTCCATGTATATGCAGATAGCTGTGTAGCAATTTTCATTTTCATGCAGACAGCGGTGTATATATTTCCCTGTTCAAACAGATAGCGGTGTAGATATTTCCATGTTCATACAGATAGCGGTGTAGATATTTCCATGTTAATACAGATAGCGGTGTGGATATTTCCATGTTCATACAGATAGCGGTGCTGATATTTCCATGTTTTTACAGGTAGCGGTGAAGGTATTTCCATGTTTATACAGATAGCGTTGTAGATATTTCCATGTTTATACAGTTAGCGGTGTAGATATTTCCATGTTTATACAGATAGCGGTGTAGATATCTCCATTTTAATACAGATGGCGGTGTAGATATTTATATGTTCATGCAGATGGCGGTTCAGATATTTCCACTTTCATACAGATGGCGGTGTAGATATTTCCATGTTCATACAGATAGCGGTGTAGTTATTTCCATGTGTAAAGAGATAGCTTTGTAGATATTTCCATGTATATGCAGATAGCTGTGTAGATATTTCAATTTTCATGCAGATAGCGGTGTATATATTTCCCTGTTCAAACAGTTAGCGGTGTAGATATTTCCATGTTCAGAAAGATAGCGGTGTAGATATTTCCATGTTTATACAGATAGCGGTGAAGATGTATGCATGTTTACACAGATAGCAGTGTAGATATTTCCATGTTCATTAGGATGGCTGTGTAGATACATCCATGTTCATACAGATAGCGGTGTAGATATTTCCAGTTTCATACAGATAACGGTGCAGATATTTCCATGTTCATCCAGATGGCTGTGTTGATATATCCATGTTCATACAGATGGCGGAGAAGATATTTCCATGTTCATACAGATGGCGGTGTAGATATTTCCATGTTCATACAGATAGCGGTGTAGATATTTCCATGTTCATACAGATAGCGGTGTAGATATTTATATGTTCATACAGATAGCGGTGTATGTATTTCCATGTTCATACAGATAGCGGTGTAGATATTTCAATTTTTATGCAGATAACGGTGTATATATTTCCCTGTTCAAACAGTTAGCGGTTTAGATATTTCCATGTTCATACAGATGGCGGTGTAGATATTTCCATGTTTATAGAGATAGTGGTGTAGTTATTTCCAAGTGTAAGGAGATAGCTGTGTAGATATTTCCATATATATGCAGATAGCTGTGTAGATATTTCCATTTTCATGCAGATAGCGGTGTAGATATTTCCATGTTCAAACAGATAGCAGTGTAGATATTTCCATGTTCATACAGATAGCGGTGTAGATATTTCCATGTTTATACAGATGGCTGTGTAGACATATCCATGTTCATACAGATGGCGGTGTAGATATTTCCATGTTCATACTGATAGCGGTGTAGATATTTCCATGTTCATCCAGATGTCTGTGTAGATATATCCATGTTCAAACATACAGATGGCAGAGAAGATATTTCCATGTTCATACAGATAGCGGTGTAAATATTTCCATGTTCATACAGATTGCGGTGTAGATATTTCCATGTTCATCCAGATGGATGTGTAGATATATCGATGTTCATGCAGATGGCGGAGAAGATATTTCCATGTTCATACAGATAGCGGTGTAGATATTTCCATGTTCATACAGATAGCGGTGTAGATATTTCCATGTTCATACAGATAGCGGTGTAGATATTTCCATCTTCGTGCAGATAGCGGTGTAGATATTTCCATGTTCATCCAGATGGCTGTGTAGATATATCCATGTTCATACAGATGGCGGTGAAGATATTTCCATGTTCATACAGATAGCGGTGTAGATATTTCCATGTTCATACAGATAGCCGTGTAGATATTGCCATGCTCATACCGATAGCGGTGCTGATACTTCCATGTTTATACAGGTAGCTGTGTACATATTTAAATGTTTATACAGATAGCGGTGTAGATATTTCCATGTTCATATAGATAGCGGTGTAGATATTTCCATGTTTATACAGATAGCGGTGTAGATATCTCCTTCTTAATACAGATGGCGGTGTAGATATTTACATGTTCATACAGATGGCGGCGCAGATATTTCCATGTTCATACAGATGGCGGTGTAGATATTTCCATGTTTATAGAGATAGAGGTGTAGTTATTTCCATGTGTAAAGAGATAGCTGTGTAGATATTTCCATGTATATGGAGATAGCTGTGTAGATATTTCCATTTTCATGCAGATAGTGGTGTAGATATTTCCATGTTGAAACAGATAGCGATGTAGTTATTTCCATGTTCATACAGATAGCGGTGTAGATATTTCCATGTTTATACAGATAGCGGTGAAGATGTATGCATGTTTACACAGATAGCTGTGTTGATATTTCCATGTTCATACAGATAGTGGTGTAGATATTTCCATGTACATCCAGATGGCTGTGTAGACATATCCATGTTCATTCAGATGGCGGTGAAGATATTTCCATGTTGATACAGATAGCGGTGTAGACATTTCCAAGTTCATACAGATAGCGGTGTAGATATTTCCATGTTCATACAGATGGCTGTGTAGATATATCCATGTTCATACAGATGGCAGTTTAGATATTTCCATGTTCATTCCGATAGCGGTGCTGATATTTCCATCTTTATACAGGTAGCGGTGAAGATATTTCCATGTTTATACAGATAGCGGTGTAGATATTTCCATGTTTATACACATAGCGGTGTAGATATTTCCATGTTTATACAGATAGCGGTGTAGATATCTCCATCTTAATACAGATATCGGTGTAGATATTTATATGTTCATACAGACGGCGGTGCAGATGTTTCCATGTTCATACAAATGGCGTTGTAGATATTTCCATATTCATACAGATAGCGGTGGTGATATTTCCATGTTCATACAGATAGCGGTGTATATATTTCCATGTTTATACAGATAGCGGTGAAGATGTAGGCATGTTTAAACAGATAGCAGTGTAGATATTTCCATGTTCATCCAGATGGCTGTGTAGATATATCCATGTTCATACAGAGAGCGGTCTAGATATTTCCATGTTCATACAGATAGTGGAGCAGATATTTCCATGTTCATCCAGATGGCTGTGTAGATATTTCCATGTTCATACAGATAACGGTGTAGATATTTCCTTGTTCATACAGATAGCGGTGTAGATATTTCCATGTTCATCCAGATGGCTGCGTAGATATATCCATGTTCATATAGATGGTGGTGAAGATATTTCCATGTACATACAGATAGCGGTGTAGATATTTCCATGTTCATACGGATAGCTGTGTAGATATTGCCATGTTCATACCGATAGCGGTGCTGATACTTCCATGTTTATACAGGTAGCGGTGTACATATTTCCGTGTTTATACAGATGGCTGTGTAGATATATCTATGTTCATACAGATAACGGTGTATATATTTCCCTGTTCAAACAGTTAGCGGTTTAGATATTTCCATGTTCATAAAGATAGCGGTGTAGATATTTCCATGTTTATACAGATAGCGGTGAAAATGTATGCATGTTTACACAGATAGCGGTGTAGATATTTCCATGTTCATCCAGAATGCTGTGTAGATATATCCATGTTCATACAGATGGCGGTGAAGATATTTCCATGTTCATACAGATAGCGGTGTAGATATTTCCATGTTCATACAGATAGCGGTGTAGATATTTCCATGTTCATACAGATAGCGATGTATGTATTTCCATGTTCATACAGATAGCGGTGTAGATATTTCCATGTTCATCCAGATGGCTGTGTAGATATTTGAATGTTCATGCAGATAGCGGTGTAGATATTTCCATGTTCATACAGATAGCGGTGTAGATATTTCCATGTTCATCCAGATGGCTGTGTAGATATATCCATGTTCATACAGATGGCGATGAAGATATTTCCATGTTCATACAGATAGCGGTGTAGATATTTCCATGTTCATACCGATAGCCGTGTAGATATTGCCATGTTCATACCGATAGCGGTGCTGATACTTCCATGTTTATACAGGTAGCGGTGTACATATTTCCGTGTTTATACAGATAGCGGTGTAGATATTTCCATGTTCATACAGATAGCGGTGTAGATATTTCCATCTTTATACAGATAGCGGTGTAGATATCTCCTTCTTAATACAAATGGCTGTGTAGACATTTATATGTTCATACAGATGGCGGTGCAGATATTTCCATGTTCATACAGATGGCGGTGTAGATATTTCCATGTTTATAGAGATAGCGGTGTAGTTATTTCCAAGTGTAAAGAGATAGCTGTGTAGATATTTCCATATATATGCAGATAGCTGTGTAGATATTTCCATTTTCATGCAGATAGCGGTGTAGATATTTCCATGTTCAAACAGATAGCTGTGTAGATATTTCCATGTTCATACAGATAGCGGTGTAGATATTTCCATGTTTATACAGATGGCTGTGTAGATATATCCATGTTCATACAGACGGCGGTGTAGATATTTCCATGTTCATACTGATAGCGGTGTAGATATTTCCATGTTCATCCAGATGGCTGTGTAGATATATCCATGTTCATACATACCGATGGCAGAGAAGATATTTCCATGTTCATACAGATAGCGGTGTAAATATTTCCATGTTCATACAGATAGCGGTGTAGTTATTTCCATATTCATGCAGATGGCTGTGTAGATATATCCATGTTCATAAAGATGGCGGAGAAGATATTTCCATGTTCATACAGATAGCGGTGTAGATATTTCCATGTTCATACAGATAGCGGTGTAGATATTTCCAAGTTCATACAGATAGCGGTGAAGATATTTCCATGTTCGTACAGATAGCGGTGTAGATATTTCCATCTTCATCCAGATGGCTGTGTAGATATATCCATGTTCATTCAGATGGCGGTGAAGATATTTCCATGTTCATACAGATAGCTGTGTAGATATTGCCATGTTCATACCGATAGCGGTGCTGATACTTCCATGTTTATACAGGTAGCTGTGTACATATTTCCATGTTTATACTGATAGCGGTGTAGATATTTCCATGTTCATCCAGATGGCTGTGTAGATATATCCATGTTTATACAGATAGCGGTGTAGATATCTCCTTCTTAATACAGATGGCGGTGTAGATATTTACATGTTCATCCAGATGGCTGTGTAGATATTTCCATGTTCATACAGATAGCGGTGTAGATATTTCCATGTTCATACAGATAGCGGTGTAGATATTTCCATGTTCATACAGATGGCGGTGTAGATATTTCCATTTTCGTACAGATAGCGGTGTAGTTATTTCCATGTGTAAAGAGATACCTGTGTAGATATTTCCATGTATATGCTGATAGCTGTGTAGCAATTTCCATTTTCATGCAGACAGCGGTGTATATATTTCCCTGTTCAAACAGATAGCGGTGTAGATATTTCCATGTTCATACAGATAGCGGTGTAGATATTTCCATGTTCATACAGATAGCGGTGTAGATATTTCCATGTTCATACAGATAGCGGTGCTGATATTTCCATGTTTTTACAGGTAGCGGTGAAGATATTTCCATGTTTATACAGATAGCGGTGTAGATATTTCCATGTTTATACTGATAGCGGTGTAGATATCTCCATTTTAATACAGATGGCGGTGTAGATATTTATATGTTCATACCGATGGCTGTTCAGATATTTCCATTTTCATACAGATGGCGGTGTAGATATTTCCTTTTTCATACAGATAGCGGTGTAGTTATTTCCATGTGTAAAGAGATAGCTGTGTAGATATTTCCATGTATATGCAGATAGCTGTGTAGATATTTCCATTTTCATGCAGATAGCGGTGTATATATTTCCCTGTTCAAACAGTTAGCGGTGTAGATATTTCCATGTTCATAAAGATAGCGGTGTAGATATTTCCATGTTTATTCAGATAGCGTTGAAGATGTATGCATGTTTACACAGATAGCGGTGTAGATATTTCCATGTTCATCCAGATGGCTGTGTAGATATATCCATGTTCATACAGATAGCGGTGTAGATATTTCCATGTTCATAGAGATAGCGGTGCAGATATTTCCATGTTCATCCAGATGGCTGTGTAGATATATCCATGTTCATACAGATGGCGGTGAAGATATTTCCATGTTCATACAGATAGCGGTGTAGATATTTCCATGTTCATACAGAAAGCGGTGTAGATATTTCCATGTTCAAACAGATAGCGGTGTATGTATTTCCATGTTCATACAGATAGCGGTGTAGAAATTTCCATTTTCAAGCAGATAGCGGTGTATATATTTCCATGTTCAAACAGTTAGCAGTGTAGATATTTCCATGTTCATAAAGATCGCGGTGTAGATATTTCCATGTTTATACAGATAGCGGTGAAAATGTATGCATGTTTACACAGATAGCGGTGTAGATATTTCCATGTTCATCCAGATGGCTGTGTAGATATATCCATGTTCATACAGATGGCGGTGAAGATATTTCCATGTTCATACAGATAGCGGTGTAGATATTTCCATGTTCATACAGATAGCGGTGTAGATATTTCCATGTTCATACAGATAGCGGTGTATGTATTTCCATGTTCATACAGATAGCGGTGTAGATATTTCCATGTTAATCCAGATGGCTGTGTAGATATTTCCATGTTCATGCAGATAGCGGTGTAGATATTTCCATGTTCATACAGATAGCGGTGTAGATATTTCCATGTTCATACAGATAGCGGTGTATGTATTTCCATGTTCATACAGATAGCGGTGTAGATATTTCCATTTTTATGCAGATAGCGGTGTATATATTTCCCTGTTCAAACAGTTAGCGGTTTAGATATTTCCATGGTCATAAAGATAGCGGTGTAGATATTTCCATGTTTATACAGATAGCGGTGAAAATGTATGCATGTTTACACAGATAGCGGTGTAGATATTTCCATGTTCATCCAGAATGCTGTGTAGATATATCCATGTTCATACAGATGGCGGTGAAGATATTTCCATGTTCATACAGATAGCGGTGTAGGTATTTCCATGTTCATACAGAAAGCGGTGTAGATATTTCCATGTTCAAACAGATAGCGGTGTATGTATTTCCATGTTCATACAGTTAGCGGTGTATATATTTCCATTTTCAAGCAGATAGCGGTGTATATACTTCCATGTTCAAACAGTTAGCGGTGTAGATATTTCCATGTACATAAAGATAGCGGTGTAGATATTTCCATGTTTATATAGATAGCGGTGAACATGTAGGCATGTTTACACAGATAGCGGTGTAGATATTTCCATGTTCATCCAGATGGCTGTGTAGATATATCCATGTTCATATAGATGGCGGTGAAAATATTTCCATGTTCATACAGATAGCGGTGTAGATATTTCCATGTGCATACAGATAGCGGTGTAGATATTTCCATGTTCATCCAGATGGCTGTGTAGATATTTCCATGTTCATACAGATAGCGGTGTAGATATTTCCATGTTCATACAGATAGCGGTGTACATATTTCCATGTTCATACAGATGGCGGTGTAGGTATTTCCATTTTCATACAGATGGCGGTGTAGTTATTTCCATTTTCATACAGATAGCGGTGTAGTTATTTCCATGTGTAAAGAGATACCTGTGTAGATATTTCCATGTATATGCAGATAGCTGTGTAGCAATTTTCATTTTCATGCAGACAGCGGTGTATATACTTCCCTGTTCAAACAGATAGCGGTGCAGATATTTCCATGTTCATACAGATAGCGGTGTAGATATTTCCATGTTCATACAGATAGCGGTGTGGATATTTCCATGTTCATACAGATAGCGGTGCTGATATTTCCATGTTTTTACAGGTAGCGGTGAAGGTATTTCCATGTTTATACAGATAGCGTTGTAGATATTTCCATGTTTATACAGATAGCGGTGTAGATATTTCCATGTTTATACAGATAGCGGTGTAGATATCTCCATTTTAATACAGATGGCGGTGTAGATATTTATATGTTCATGCAGATGGCGGTTCAGATATTTCCACTTTCATACAGATGGCGGTGTAGATATTTCCATGTTCATACAGATAGCGGTGTAGTTATTTCCATGTGTAAAGAGATAGCTTTGTAGATATTTCCATGTATATGCAGATAGCTGTGTAGATATTTCCATTTTCATGCAGATAGCGGTGTATATATTTCCCTGTTCAAACAGTTAGCGGTGTAGATATTTCCATGTTAATCCAGATGGCTGTGTAGATATTTCCATGTTCATGCAGATAGCGGTGTAGATATTTCCATGTTCATACAGATAGCGGTGTAGATATTTCCATGTTCATCCAGATGGCTGCGTAGATATATCCATGTTCATACAGATGGCGGTGAAGATATTTCCATGTACATACAGATAGCGGTGTAGATATTTCCATGTTCATACAGATAGCCGTGTAGATATTGCCATGTTCAACCCGATAGCGGTGCTGATACTTCCATGTTTATACAGGTAGCGGTGTACATATTTCCGTGTTTATACAGATGGCTGTGTAGATATATCCATGTTCATACAGATGGCGGTTTAGATATTTCCATGTTCATCCAGATGGCTGTGTAGATATATCCATGTTCATACAGATGGCGGAGAAGATATTTCCATGTTCATACAGATGGCGGTGTAGATATTTCCATGTTCATACAGATAGCAGTGTAGATATTTCCATGTTCATACAGATAGCGGTGTAGATATTTCCATGTTCATACAGATAGCGGTGTATGTATTTCCATGTTCATACAGATAGCGGTGTAGATATTTCCATTTTTATGCAGATAGCGGTGTATATATTTCCCTGTTCAAACAGTTAGCGGTTTAGATATTTCCATGTTCATAAAGATAGCGGTGTAGATATTTCCATGTTTATACAGATAGCGGTGAAAATGTATGCATGTTTACACAGATAGCGGTGTAGATATTTCCATGTTCATCCAGAATGCTGTGTAGATATATCCATGTTCATACAGATGGCGGTGAAGATATTTCCATGTTCATACAAATAGCGGTGTAGGTATTTCCATGTTCAGACAGAAAGCAGTGTAGATATTTCCATGTTCAAACAGATAGCGGTGTATGTATTTCCATGTTCATACAGTTAGCGGTGTATATATTTCCATTTTCAAGCAGATAGCGGTGTATATACTTCCATGTTCAAACAGTTAGCGGTGTAGATATTTCCATGTACATAAAGATAGCGGTGTAGATATTTCCATGTTTATATAGATAGCGGTGAAAATGTAGGCATGTTTACACAGATAGAGGTGTAGATATTTCCATGTTCATCCAGATGGCTGTGTAGATATATCCATGTTCATATAGATGGCGGTGAAAATATTTCCATGTTCATACAGATAGCGGTGTAGATATTTCCATGTGCATACAGATAGCGGTGTAGATATTTCCATGTTCATCCAAATGGCTGTGTAGATATTTCCATGTTCATACAGATAGCGGTGTAGATATTTCCATGTTCATACAGATAGCGGTGTACATATATCCATGTTCATACAGATGGCGGTGTAGATATTTCCATTTTCATACAGATAGCTTTGTAGTTATTTCCATGTGTAAAGAGATACCTGTGTAGATATTTCCATGTATATGCAGATAGCTGTGTAGCAATTTTCATTTTCATGCAGACAGCGGTGTATATATTTCCCTGTTCAAACAGATAGCGGTGTAGATATTTCCATGTTCATACAGATAGCGGTGTAGATATTTCCATGTTCATACAGATAGCGGTGTGGATATTTCCATGTTCATACAGATAGCGGTGCTGATATTTCCATGTTTTTACAGGTAGCGGTGAAGGTATTTCCATGTTTATACAGATAGCGTTGTAGATATTTCCATGTTTATACAGATAGCGGTGTAGATATTTCCATGTTTATAAAGATAGCGGTGTAGATATCTCCATTTTAATACAGATGGCGGTGTAGATATTTATATGTTCATGCAGATGGCGGTTCAGATATTTCCACTTTCATACAGATGGCGGTGTAGATATTTCCATGTTCATACAGATAGCGGTGTAGTTATTTCCATGTGTAAAGAGATAGCTTTGTAGATATTTCCATGTATATGCAGATAGCTGTGTAGATATTTCCATTTTCATGCAGATAGCGGTGTATATATTTCCCTGTTCAAACAGTTAGCGGTGTAGATATTTCCATGTTCAGAAAGATAGCGGTGTAGATATTTCCATGTTCATACAGATAGCGGTGAAGATGTATGCATGTTTACACAGATAGCAGTGTAGATATTTCCATGTTCATCCAGATGGCTGTGTAGATACATCCATGTTCATACAGATAGCGGTGTAGATATTTCCAGGTTCATACAGATAGCGGTGCAGATATTTCCATGTTCATCCAGATGGCTGTGTTGATATATCCATGTTCATACAGATGGCGGTGAAGATATTTCCATGTTAATACAGATGGCGGTGTAGATATTTCCATGTTCATACAGATAGCGGTGTAGATATTTCCATGTTCATACAGATACCTGTGTAGATATTTATATGTTCATACAGATAGCGGTGTATGTATTTCCATGTTCATACAGATTGCGGTGTAGATATTTCAGTTTTTATGCAGATAACGGTGTATATATTTCCCTGTTCAAACACTTAGCGGTTTAGATATTTCCATGTTCATAAAGATAGCGGTGTAGATATTTCCATGTTTATACAGATAGCGGTGTAGATATTTCCATGTTCATACAGAATGCTGTGTAGATATATCCATGTTCATACAGATGGCGGTGAAGTTATTTCCATGTTCATACAGATAGCGGTGTAGGTATTTCCATGTTCATACAGAAAGCGGTGTAGATATTTCCATGTTCAAACAGATAGCGGTGTATGTATTTCCATGTTCATACAGTTAGCGGTGTATATATTTCCATTTTCAAGCAGATAGCGGTGTATATACTTCCATGTTCAAACAGTTAGCGGTGTAGATATTTCCATGTACATAAAGATAGCGGTGTAGATATTTCCATGTTTATATAGATAGCAGTGAAAATGTAGGCATGTTTACACAGATAGCGGTGTAGATATTTCCATGTTCATCCAGATGGCTGTGTAGATATGTCCATGTTCATATAGATGGCGGTGAAAATATTTCCATGTTCATACAGATAGCGGTGTAGATATTTCCATGTGCATACAGATAGCGGTGTAGATATTTCCATGTTCATCCAGATGGCTGTGTAGATATTTCCATGTTCATACAGATAGCGGTGTAGATATTTCCATGTTCATACAGATAGCGGTGTACATATTTCCATGTTCATACAGATGGCGGTGTAGGTATTTCCATTTTCATACAGATAGCGGTGTAGTTATTTCCATGTGTAAAGAGATACCTGTGTAGATATTTCCATGTATATGCAGATAGCTGTGTAGCAATTTTCATTTTCATGCAGACAGCGGTGTATATATTTCCCTGTTCAAACAGATAGCGGTGTAGATATTTCCATGTTCATACAGATAGTGGTGTAGATATTTCCATGTTCTTACAGATAGCGGTGTGGATATTTCCATGTTCATACAGATAGCGGTGCTGATATTTCCATGTTTTTACAGGTAGCGGTGAAGGTATTTCCATGTTTATACAGATAGCGTTGTAGATATTTCCATGTTTATACAGATAGCGGTGTAGATATTTCCATGTTTATACAGATAGCGGTGTAGATATCTCCATTTTAATACAGATGGCGGTGTAGATATTTATATGTTCATGCAGATGGCGTTTCAGATATTTCCACTTTCATACAGATGGCGGCGTAGATATTTCCATGTTCATACAGATAGCGGTGTAGTTATTTCCATGTGTAAAGAGATAGCTCTGTAGATATTTCCATGTATATGCAGATAGCTGTGTAGATATTACCATTTTCATGCAGATAGCGGTGTATATATTTCCCTGTTCAAACAGTTAGCGGTGTAGATATTTCCATGTTCAGAAAGATAGCGGTGTAGATATTTCCATGTTCATACAGATAGCGGTGAATATACTTCCATGTTCAAACAGATAGCGGTGTATGTATTTCCATGTTCATACAGTTAGCGGTGTATATATTTCCATTTTCAAGCAGATAGCGGTGTATATACTTCCATGTTCAAACAATTAGCGGTGTAGATATTTCCATGTTCATAAAGACAGGGGTGTAGATATTTCCATGTTTATACAGATAGCGGTGAAAATGTAGGCATGTTTACACAGATAGCGGTGTAGATATTTCCATGTTCATCCAGATGGCTGTGTAGAAATATCCATGTTCATACAGATGGCGGAGAAGATATTTCCATGTTCATACAGATGGCGGTGTAGATATTTCCATGTTCATACAGATAGCGGTGTAGATATTTCCATGTGCATACAGATAGCGGTGTAGATATTTCCATGTTCATACAGATAGCGGTGTAGATATTTCCATGTTCATCCAGATGGCTGTGTAGATATTTCCCTGTTCATACAGATAGCGGTGTAGATATTTCCATGTTCATACAGATAGCGGTGTAGATATTTCCATGTTCATACAGATGGCGGTGTAGATATTTCCATTTTCATACAGATAGCGGTGTAGTTATTTCCATGTGTAAAGAGATAACTGTGTAGATATTTCCAAGCATATGCAGATAGCTGTGTAGCAATTTCCATTTTCATGCAGACAGCGGTGTATATATATCCCTGTTCAAACAGATAGCGGTGTAGATATTTCCATGTTCATACAGATGGTGGTGTAGATATTTCCATGTTCATACAGATAGCGGTGTAGATATTTCCATGTTCATACAGATAGCGGTGTAGATATTTCCATGTTCATACATATAGCGGTGTATGTATTTCCATGTTCATACAGATAGCGGTGTAGATATTTCCATTTTCATGCAGATAGCGGTGTATATATTTCCCTGTTCAAACAGATATCGGTTTAGATATTTCCATGTTCATAAAGATAGCGCTGTAGATATTTCCATGTTTATACAGATAGCGGTGAAGATGTATGCATGTTTACACAGATAGCCGTGTACATATTTCCATGTTCATCCAGATGGCTGTGTAGATATATCCATGTTCATACAGATGGCGGTGAAGATACTTCCATGTTCATACAGATAGCGGTGTAGATATTTCCATGTTCATACAGGTAGCGGTGTAGATATTTCCATGTTCATACAGATAGCGCTGCTGATATTTCCATGTTCATACAGGTAGCGGTGTAGATATTTCCATGTTTATACAGATAGCGGTGTAGATATTTCCATGTTTGTACAGATAGCGTTGTAGATATTTCCATGTTGATACAGATAGCAGTGTAGATATCTCCATCTTAATACAGATGGTGGTGTAGATATTTATATGTTCATACTGATGGCGGTGCAGATATTTCCATGTTCATACAGATGGCGGTGTAGATATTTCCATGTTCATACAGATAGCGGTGTAGTTATTTCCATGTGTAAAGAGATACCTGTGTAGATATTTCCATGTATATGCAGATAGCTGTGTAGCAATTTCCATTTTCATGCAGAGAGCGGTGTATATATTTCCCTGTTCAAACAGATAGCGGTGTAGATATTTCCATGTTCATACAGATAGCGGTGTAGATATTTCCATGTTCATACAGATAGCGGTGTAGATATTTCCATGTTCATACAGATAGCGGTGCTGATATTTCCATGTTTTTGCAGGTAGCGGTGAAGATATTTCCATGTTTATACAGATAGCGGTGTAGATATTTCCATTTTTATACTGATAGCGGTGTAGATATCTCCATTTTAATACAGATGGCAGTGTAGATATTTATATGTTCATACAGATGGCGGTTCAGATATTTCCATTTTCATACAGATGGCGGTGTAGATATTTCCATGTTCATACAGATAGCGGTGTAGTTATTTCCATGTGTAAAGAGATAGCTGTGTAGATATTTCCATGTATATGCAGATAGCTGTGTAGATATTTCCATTTTCATGCAGATAGCGCTGTATATATTTCCCTGTTCAAACAGTTAGCGGTGTAGATATTTCCATGTTCATAAAGATAGCGGTGTAGATATTTCCATGTTTATACAGATAGCGTTGAAGATGTATGCATGTTTACACAGATAGCGGTGTAGATATTTCCATGTTCATCCAGATGGCTGTGTAGATATATCCATGTTCATACAGATAGCGGTGTAGATATTTCCATGTTCATACAGATAGCGGTGCAGATATTTCCATGTTCATCCAGATGGCTGTGTAGATATATCCATGTTCATACAGATGGCGGTGAAGATATTTCCATGTTCATACAGATAGCGGTGTAGATATTTCCATGTTCATACAGAAAGCGGTGTAGATATTTCCATGTTCAAACAGATGGCGGTGTATGTATTTCCATGTTCATACAGATAGCGGTGTAGAAATTTCAATTTTCAAGCAGATAGCGGTGTATATATTTCCATGTTCAAACAGTTAGCAGTGTAGATATTTCCATGTTCATAAAGATAGCGGTGTAGATATTTCCATGTTTATACAGATAGCGGTGAAAATGTATGCATGTTTACACAGATAGCGGTGTAGATATTTCCATGTTCATCCAGATGGCTGTGTAGATATATCCATGTTCATACAGATAGCGGTGTATGTATTTCCATGTTCATACAGATAGCGGTGTAGATATTTCCATGTTAATCCAGATGGCTGTGTAGATATTTCCATGTTCATGCAGATAGCGGTGTAGATATTTCCATGTTCATACAGATAGTGGTGTAGATATTTCCATGTTCATCCAGATGGCTGCGTAGATATATCCATCTTCATACAGATGGCGGTGAAGATATTTCCATGTACATACAGATAGCGGTGTAGATATTTCCATGTTCATAAAGATAGCCGTGTAGATATTGCCATGTTCAAACTGATAGCGGTGCTGATACTTCCATGTTTATACAGGTAGCGGTGTACATATTTCCGTGTTTATACAGATGGCTGTGTAGATATATCCATGTTCATACAGAAGGCGGTTTAGATATTTCCATGTTCATCCAGATGGCTGTGTAGATATATCCATGTTCATACAGATGGCGGAGAAGATATTTCCATGTTCATACAGATGGCGGTGTAGATATTTCCATGTTCATACAGATAGCGGTGTAGATATTTCCATGTTCATACAGATAGCGGTGTAGATATTTCCATGTTCATACCGATAGCGGTGTATGTATTTCCATGTTCATACAGATAGCGGTGTAGATATTTCCATTTTTATGCAGATAGCGGTGTATATATTTCCCTGTTCAAACAGTTAGCGATTTAGATATTTCCATGGTCATAAAGATAGCGGTGTAGATATTTCCATGTTTATACAGATAGCGGTGAAAATGTATGCATGTTTACACAGATAGCGGTGTAGATATTTCCATGTTCATCCAGAATGCTGTGTAGATATATCCATGTTCATACAGATGGCGGTGAAGATATTTCCATGTTCATACAGATAGCGGTGTAGGTATTTCCATGTTCATACAGAAAGCGGTGTAGATATTTCCATGTTCAAACAGATAGCGGTGTATGTATTTCCATGTTCATACAGTTAGCGGTGTATATATTTCCATTTTCAAGCAGATAGCGGTGTATATACTTCCATGTTCAAACAGTTAGCGGTGTAGATATTTCCATGTTCATAAATATAGCGGTGTAGATATTTCCATGTTTATGCAGACAGCAGTGAAAATGTAGGCATGTTTACACAGATAGCGGTGTAGATATTTCCATGTTCATCCAGATGGCTGTGTAGATATATCCATGTTCATATAGATGGCGGTGAAAATATTTCCATGTTCATACAGATAGCGGTGTAGATATTTCCATGTGCATACAGATAGCGGTGTAGATATTTCCATGTTCATCCAGATGGCTGTGTAGATATTTCCATGTTCATACAGATAGCGGTGTAGATATTTCCATGTTCATACAGATAGCGGTGTACATATTTCCATGTTCATACAGATGGCGGTGTAGATATTTCCATTTTCATACAGATAGCGGTGTAGTTATTTCCATGTGTAAAGAGATACCTGTGTAGATATTTCCATGTATATGCAGATAGCTGTGTAGCAATTCTCATTTTCATGCAGACAGCGGTGTATATATTTCCCTCTTCAAACAGATAGCGGTGTAGATATTTCCATGTTCATACAGATAGCGGTGTAGATATTTCCATGTTAATACAGATAGCGGTGTGGATATTTCCATGTTCATACAGATAGCGGTGCTGATATTTCCATGTTTTTACAGGTAGCGGTGAAGGTATTTCCTGTTTATACAGATAGCGTTGTAGATATTTCCATGTTTATACAGATAGCGGTGTAGATATTTCCATGTTTATACAGATAGCGGTGTTGATATCTCCATTTTAATACAGATGGCGGTGTAGATATTTATATGTTCATGCAGATGGCGGTTCAGATATTTCCACTTTCATACAGATGGCGGTGTAGATATTTCCATGTTCATACAGATAGCGGTGTAGTTATTTCCATGTGTAAAGAGATAGCTTTGTAGATATTTCCATGTATATGCAGATAGCTGTGTAGATATTTCCATTTTCATGCAGATAGCGGTGTATATATTTCCCTGTTCAAACAGTTAGCGGTGTAGATATTTCCATGTTAATCCAGATGGCTGTGTAGATATTTCCATGTTCATGCAGATAGCGGTGTAGATATTTCCATGTTCATACAGATAGCGGTGTAGATATTTCCATGTTCATCCAGATGGCTGCGTAGATATATCCATGTTCATACAGATGGCGGTGAAGATATTTCCATGTACATACAGATAGCGGTGTAGATATTTCCATGTTCATACAGATAGCCGTGTAGATATTGCCATGTTCAACCCGATAGCGGTGCTGATACTTCCATGTTTATACAGGTAGCGGTGTACATATTTCCGTGTTTATACAGATGGCTGTGTAGATATATCCATGTTCATACAGATGGCGGTTTAGATATTTCCATGTTCATCCAGATGGCTGTGTAGATATATCCATGTTCATACAGATGGCGGAGAAGATATTTCCATGTTCATACAGATGGCGGTGTAGATATTTCCATGTTCATACAGATAGCAGTGTAGATATTTCCATGTTCATACAGATAGCGGTGTAGATATTTCCATGTTCATACAGATAGCGGTGTATGTATTTCCATGTTCATACAGATAGCGGTGTAGATATTTCCATTTTTATGCAGATAGCGGTGTATATATTTCCCTGTTCAAACAGTTAGCGGTTTAGATATTTCCATGGTCATAAAGATAGCGGTGTAGATATTTCCATGTTTATACAGATAGCGGTGAAAATGTATGCATGTTTACACAGATAGCGGTGTAGATATTTCCATGTTCATCTATAATGCTGTGTAGATATATCCATGTTCATACAGATGGCGGTGAAGATATTTCCATGTTCATACAGATAGCGGTGTAGGTATTTCCATGTTCAGACAGAAAGCAGTGTAGATATTTCCATGTTCAAACAGATAGCGGTGTATGTATTTCCATGTTCATACAGTTAGCGGTGTATATATTTCCATTTTCAAGCAGATAGCGGTGTATATACTTCCATGTTCAAACAGTTAGCGGTGTAGATATTTCCATGTACATAAAGATAGCGGTGTAGATATTTCCATGTTTATATAGATAGCGGTGAAAATGTAGGCATGTTTACACAGATAGCGGTGTAGATATTTCCATGTTCATCCAGATGGCTGTGTAGATATATCCATGTTCATATAGATGGCGGTGAAAATATTTCCATGTTCATACAGATAGCGGTGTAGATATTTCCATGTGCATACAGATAGCGGTGTAGATATTTCCATGTTCATCCAGATGGCTGTGTAGATATTTCCATGTTCATACAGATAGCGGTGTAGATATTTCCATGTTCATACAGATAGCGGTGTACATATTTCCATGTTCATACAGATGGCGGTGTAGATATTTCCATTTTCATACAGATAGCGGTGTAGTTATTTCCATGTGTAAAGAGATACCTGTGTAGATATTTCCATGTATATGCAGATAGCTGTGTAGCAATTTTCATTTTCATGCAGACAGCGGTGTATATATTTCCCTGTTCAAACAGATAGCGGTGTAGATATTTCCATGTTCATACAGATAGCGGTGTAGATATTTCCATGTTCATACAGATAGCGGTGTGGATATTTCCATGTTCATACAGATAGCGGTGCTGATATTTCCATGTTTTTACAGGTAGCGGTGAAGGTATTTCCATGTTTGTACAGATAGCGTTGTAGATATTTCCATGTTTATACAGATAGCGGTGTAGATATTTCCATGTTTATACAGATAGCGGTGTAGATATCTCCATTTTAATACAGATGGCGGTGTAGATATTTATATGTTCATGCAGATGGCGGTTCAGATATTTCCACTTTCATACAGATGGCGGTGTAGATATTTCCATGTTCATACAGATAGCGGTGTAGTTATTTCCATGTGTAAAGAGATAGCTTTGTAGATATTTCCATGTATATGCAGATAGCTGTGTAGATATTTCCATTTTCATGCAGATAGCGGTGTATATATTTCCCTGTTCAAACAGTTAGCGGTGTAGATATTTCCATGTTCAGAAAGATAGCGGTGTAGATATTTCCATGTTCATACAGATAGCGGTGAATATACTTCCATGTTCAAACAGATAGCGGTGTATGTATTTCCATGTTCATACAGTTAGCGGTGTATATATTTCCATTTTCAAGCAGATAGCGGTGTATATACTTCCATGTTCAAACAATTAGCGGTGTAGATATTTCCATGTTCATAAAGACAGGGGTGTAGATATTTCCATGTTTATACAGATAGCGGTGAAAATGTAGGCATGTTTACACAGATAGCGGTGTAGATATTTCCATGTTCATCCAGATGGCTGTGTAGAAATATCCATGTTCATACAGATGGCGGAGAAGATATTTCCATGTTCATACAGATGGCGGTGTAGATATTTCCATGTTCATACAGATAGCAGTGTAGATATTTCCATGTGCATACAGATAGCGGTGTAGATATTTCCATGTTCATACAGATAGCGGTGTAGATATTTCCATGTTCATCCAGATGGCTGTGTAGATATTTCCCTGTTCATACAGATAGCGGTGTAGATATTTCCATGTTCATACAGATAGCGGTGTAGATATTTCCATGTTCATACAGATGGCGGTGTAGATATTTCCATTTTCATACAGATAGCGGTGTAGTTATTTCCATGTGTAAAGAGATACCTGTGTAGATATTTCCAAGCATATGCAGATAGCTGTGTAGCAATTTCCATTTTCATGCAGACAGCGGTGTATATATATCCCTGTTCAAACAGATAGCGGTGTAGATATTTCCATGTTCATACAGATGGTGGTGTAGATATTTCCATGTTCATACAGATAGCGGTGTAGATATTTCCATGTTCATACAGATAGCGGTGTAGATATTTCCATGTTCATACATATAGCGGTGTATGTATTTCCATGTTCATACAGATAGCGGTGTAGATATTTCCATTTTCATGCAGATAGCGGTGTATATATTTCCCTGTTCAAACAGATATCGGTTTAGATATTTCCATGTTCATAAAGATAGCGCTGTAGATATTTCCATGTTTATACAGATAGCGGTGAAGATGTATGCATGTTTACACAGATAGCCGTGTACATATTTCCATGTTCATCCAGATGGCTGTGTAGATATATCCATGTTCATACAGATGGCGGTGAAGATACTTCCATGTTCATACAGATAGCGGTGTAGATATTTCCATGTTCATACAGGTAGCGGTGTAGATATTTCCATGTTCATACAGATAGCGCTGCTGATATTTCCATGTTCATACAGGTAGCGGTGTAGATATTTCCATGTTTATACAGATAGCGGTGTAGATATTTCCATGTTTGTACAGATAGCGTTGTAGATATTTCCATGTTGATACAGATAGCAGTGTAGATATCTCCATCTTAATACAGATGGTGGTGTAGATATTTATATGTTCATACTGATGGCGGTGCAGATATTTCCATGTTCATACAGATGGCGGTGTAGATATTTCCATGTTCATACAGATAGCGGTGTAGTTATTTCCATGTGTAAAGAGATACCTGTGTAGATATTTCCATGTATATGCAGATAGCTGTGTAGCAATTTCCATTTTCATGCAGAGAGCGGTGTATATATTTCCCTGTTCAAACAGATAGCGGTGTAGATATTTCCATGTTCATACAGATAGCGGTGTAGATATTTCCATGTTCATACAGATAGCGGTGTAGATATTTCCATGTTCATACAGATAGCGGTGCTGATATTTCCATGTTTTTGCAGGTAGCGGTGAAGATATTTCCATGTTTATACAGATAGCGGTGTAGATATTTCCATGTTTATACTGATAGCGGTGTAGATATCTCCATTTTAATACAGATGGCAGTGTAGATATTTATATGTTCATACAGATGGCGGTTCAGATATTTCCATTTTCATACAGATGGCGGTGTAGATATTTCCATGTTCATACAGATAGCGGTGTAGTTATTTCCATGTGTAAAGAGATAGCTGTGTAGATATTTCCATGTATATGCAGATAGCTGTGTAGATATTTCCATTTTCATGCAGATAGCGCTGTATATATTTCCCTTTTCAAACAGTTAGCGGTGTAGATATTTCCATGTTCATAAAGATAGCGGTGTAGATATTTCCATGTTTATACAGATAGCGTTGAAGATGTATGCATGTTTACACAGATAGCGGTGTAGATATTTCCATGTTCATCCAGATGGCTGTGTAGATATATCCATGTTCATACAGATAGCGGTGTAGATATTTCCATGTTCATACAGATAGCGGTGCAGATATTTCCATGTTCATCCAGATGGCTGTGTAGATATATCCATGTTCATACAGATGGCGGTGAAGATATTTCCATGTTCATACAGATAGCGGTGTAGATATTTCCATGTTCATACAGAAAGCGGTGTAGATATTTCCATGTTCAAACAGATAGCGGTGTATGTATTTCCATGTTCATACAGATAGCGGTGTAGAAATTTCAATTTTCAAGCAGATAGCGGTGTATATATTTCCATGTTCAAACAGTTAGCAGTGTAGATATTTCCATGTTCATAAAGATAGCGGTGTAGATATTTCCATGTTTATACAGATAGCGGTGAAAATGTATGCATGTTTACACAGATAGCGGTGTAGATATTTCCATGTTCATCCAGATGGCTGTGTAGATATATCCATGTTCATACAGATAGCGGTGTATGTATTTCCATGTTCATACAGATAGCGGTGTAGATATTTCCATGTTAATCCAGATGGCTGTGTAGATATTTCCATGTTCATGCAGATAGCGGTGTAGATATTTCCATGTTCATACAGATAGTGGTGTAGATATTTCCATGTTCATCCAGATGGCTGCGTAGATATATCCATCTTCATACAGATGGCGGTGAAGATATTTCCATGTACATACAGATAGCGGTGTAGATATTTCCATGTTCATAAAGATAGCCGTGTAGATATTGCCATGTTCAAACTGATAGCGGTGCTGATACTTCCATGTTTATACAGGTAGCGGTGTACATATTTCCGTGTTTATACAGATGGCTGTGTAGATATATCCATGTTCATACAGAAGGCGGTTTAGATATTTCCATGTTCATCCAGATGGCTGTGTAGATATATCCATGTTCATACAGATGGCGGAGAAGATATTTCCATGTTCATACAGATGGCGGTGTAGATATTTCCATGTTCATACAGATAGCGGTGTAGATATTTCCATGTTCATACAGATAGCGGTGTAGATATTTCCATGTTCATACCGATAGCGGTGTATGTATTTCCATGTTCATACAGATAGCGGTGTAGATATTTCCATTTTTATGCAGATAGCGGTGTATATATTTCCCTGTTCAAACAGTTAGCGGTTTAGATATTTCCATGGTCATAAAGATAGCGGTGTAGATATTTCCATGTTTATACAGATAGCGGTGAAAATGTATGCATGTTTACACAGATAGCGGTGTAGATATTTCCATGTTCATCCAGAATGCTGTGTAGATATATCCATGTTCATACAGATGGCGGTGAAGATATTTCCATGTTCATACAGATAGCGGTGTAGGTATTTCCATGTTCATACAGAAAGCGGTGTAGATATTTCCATGTTCAAACAGATAGCGGTGTATGTATTTCCATGTTCATACAGTTAGCGGTGTATATATTTCCATTTTCAAGCAGATAGCGGTGTATATACTTCCATGTTCAAACAGTTAGCGGTGTAGATATTTCCATGTTCATAAATATAGCGGTGTAGATATTTCCATGTTTATGCAGACAGCAGTGAAAATGTAGGCATGTTTACACAGATAGCGGTGTAGATATTTCCATGTTCATCCAGATGGCTGTGTAGATATATCCATGTTCATATAGATGGCGGTGAAAATATTTCCATGTTCATACAGATAGCGGTGTAGATATTTCCATGTGCATACAGATAGCGGTGTAGATATTTCCATGTTCATCCAGATGGCTGTGTAGATATTTCCATGTTCATACAGATAGCGGTGTAGATATTTCCATGTTCATACAGATAGCGGTGTACATATTTCCATGTTCATACAGATGGCGGTGTAGATATTTCCATTTTCATACAGATAGCGGTGTAGTTATTTCCATGTGTAAAGAGATACCTGTGTAGATATTTCCATGTATATGCAGATAGCTGTGTAGCAATTCTCATTTTCATGCAGACAGCGGTGTATATATTTCCCTCTTCAAACAGATAGCGGTGTAGATATTTCCATGTTCATACAGATAGCGGTGTAGATATTTCCATGTTAATACAGATAGCGGTGTGGATATTTCCATGTTCATACAGATAGCGGTGCTGATATTTCCATGTTTTTACAGGTAGCGGTGAAGGTATTTCCTGTTTATACAGATAGCGTTGTAGATATTTCCATGTTTATACAGATAGCGGTGTAGATATTTCCATGTTTATACAGATAGCGGTGTTGATATCTCCATTTTAATACAGATGGCGGTGTAGATATTTATATGTTCATGCAGATGGCGGTTCAGATATTTCCACTTTCATACAGATGGCGGTGTAGATATTTCCATGTTCATACAGATAGCGGTGTAGTTATTTCCATGTGTAAAGAGATAGCTTTGTAGATATTTCCATGTATATGCAGATAGCTGTGTAGATATTTCCATTTTCATGCAGATAGCGGTGTATATATTTCCCTGTTCAAACAGTTAGCGGTGTAGATATTTCCATGTTAATCCAGATGGCTGTGTAGATATTTCCATGTTCATGCAGATAGCGGTGCAGATATTTCCATGTTCATACAGATAGCGGTGTAGATATTTCCATGTTCATCCAGATGGCTGCGTAGATATATCCATGTTCATACAGATGGCGGTGAAGATATTTCCATGTACATACAGATAGCGGTGTAGATATTTCCATGTTCATACAGATAGCCGTGTAGATATTGCCATGTTCAACCCGATAGCGGTGCTGATACTTCCATGTTTATACAGGTAGCGGTGTACATATTTCCGTGTTTATACAGATGGCTGTGTAGATATATCCATGTTCATACAGATGGCGGTTTAGATATTTCCATGTTCATCCAGATGGCTGTGTAGATATATCCATGTTCATACAGATGGCGGTGAAGATATTTCCATGTTCATACAGATAGCGGTGTAGATATTTCCATGTTCATACAGAAAGCGGTGTAGATATTTCCATGTTCAAACAGATAGCGGTGTATGTATTTCCATGTTCATACAGATAGCGGTGTAGAAATTTCAATTTTCAAGCAGATAGCGGTGTATATATTTCCATGTTCAAACAGTTAGCAGTGTAGATATTTCCATGTTCATAAAGATAGCGGTGTAGATATTTCCATGTTTATACAGATAGCGGTGAAAATGTATGCATGTTTACACAGATAGCGGTGTAGATATTTCCATGTTCATCCAGATGGCTGTGTAGATATATCCATGTTCATACAGATAGCGGTGTATGTATTTCCATGTTCATACAGATAGCGGTGTAGATATTTCCATGTTAATCCAGATGGCTGTGTAGATATTTCCATGTTCATGCAGATAGCGGTGTAGATATTTCCATGTTCATACAGATAGTGGTGTAGATATTTCCATGTTCATCCAGATGGCTGCGTAGATATATCCATCTTCATACAGATGGCGGTGAAGATATTTCCATGTACATACAGATAGCGGTGTAGATATTTCCATGTTCATAAAGATAGCCGTGTAGATATTGCCATGTTCAAACTGATAGCGGTGCTGATACTTCCATGTTTATACAGGTAGCGGTGTACATATTTCCGTGTTTATACAGATGGCTGTGTAGATATATCCATGTTCATACAGAAGGCGGTTTAGATATTTCCATGTTCATCCAGATGGCTGTGTAGATATATCCATGTTCATACAGATGGCGGAGAAGATATTTCCATGTTCATACAGATGGCGGTGTAGATATTTCCATGTTCATACAGATAGCGGTGTAGATATTTCCATGTTCATACAGATAGCGGTGTAGATATTTCCATGTTCATACCGATAGCGGTGTATGTATTTCCATGTTCATACAGATAGCGGTGTAGATATTTCCATTTTTATGCAGATAGCGGTGTATATATTTCCCTGTTCAAACAGTTAGCGGTTTAGATATTTCCATGGTCATAAAGATAGCGGTGTAGATATTTCCATGTTTATACAGATAGCGGTGAAAATGTATGCATGTTTACACAGATAGCGGTGTAGATATTTCCATGTTCATCCAGAATGCTGTGTAGATATATCCATGTTCATACAGATGGCGGTGAAGATATTTCCATGTTCATACAGATAGCGGTGTAGGTATTTCCATGTTCATACAGAAAGCGGTGTAGATATTTCCATGTTCAAACAGATAGCGGTGTATGTATTTCCATGTTCATACAGTTAGCGGTGTATATATTTCCATTTTCAAGCAGATAGCGGTGTATATACTTCCATGTTCAAACAGTTAGCGGTGTAGATATTTCCATGTTCATAAATATAGCGGTGTAGATATTTCCATGTTTATGCAGACAGCAGTGAAAATGTAGGCATGTTTACACAGATAGCGGTGTAGATATTTCCATGTTCATCCAGATGGCTGTGTAGATATATCCATGTTCATATAGATGGCGGTGAAAATATTTCCATGTTCATACAGATAGCGGTGTAGATATTTCCATGTGCATACAGATAGCGGTGTAGATATTTCCATGTTCATCCAGATGGCTGTGTAGATATTTCCATGTTCATACAGATAGCGGTGTAGATATTTCCATGTTCATACAGATAGCGGTGTACATATTTCCATGTTCATACAGATGGCGGTGTAGATATTTCCATTTTCATACAGATAGCGGTGTAGTTATTTCCATGTGTAAAGAGATACCTGTGTAGATATTTCCATGTATATGCAGATAGCTGTGTAGCAATTCTCATTTTCATGCAGACAGCGGTGTATATATTTCCCTCTTCAAACAGATAGCGGTGTAGATATTTCCATGTTCATACAGATAGCGGTGTAGATATTTCCATGTTAATACAGATAGCGGTGTGGATATTTCCATGTTCATACAGATAGCGGTGCTGATATTTCCATGTTTTTACAGGTAGCGGTGAAGGTATTTCCTGTTTATACAGATAGCGTTGTAGATATTTCCATGTTTATACAGATAGCGGTGTAGATATTTCCATGTTTATACAGATAGCGGTGTTGATATCTCCATTTTAATACAGATGGCGGTGTAGATATTTATATGTTCATGCAGATGGCGGTTCAGATATTTCCACTTTCATACAGATGGCGGTGTAGATATTTCCATGTTCATACAGATAGCGGTGTAGTTATTTCCATGTGTAAAGAGATAGCTTTGTAGATATTTCCATGTATATGCAGATAGCTGTGTAGATATTTCCATTTTCATGCAGATAGCGGTGTATATATTTCCCTGTTCAAACAGTTAGCGGTGTAGATATTTCCATGTTAATCCAGATGGCTGTGTAGATATTTCCATGTTCATGCAGATAGCGGTGTAGATATTTCCATGTTCATACAGATAGCGGTGTAGATATTTCCATGTTCATCCAGATGGCTGCGTAGATATATCCATGTTCATACAGATGGCGGTGAAGATATTTCCATGTACATACAGATAGCGGTGTAGATATTTCCATGTTCATACAGATAGCCGTGTAGATATTGCCATGTTCAACCCGATAGCGGTGCTGATACTTCCATGTTTATACAGGTAGCGGTGTACATATTTCCGTGTTTATACAGATGGCTGTGTAGATATATCCATGTTCATACAGATGGCGGTTTAGATATTTCCATGTTCATCCAGATGGCTGTGTAGATATATCCATGTTCATACAGATGGCGGAGAAGATATTTCCATGTTCATACAGATGGCGGTGTAGATATTTCCATGTTCATACAGATAGCAGTGTAGATATTTCCATGTTCATACAGATAGCGGTGTAGATATTTCCATGTTCATACAGATAGCGGTGTATGTATTTCCATGTTCATACAGATAGCGGTGTAGATATTTCCATTTTTATGCAGATAGCGGTGTATATATTTCCCTGTTCAAACAGTTAGCGGTTTAGATATTTCCATGGTCATAAAGATAGCGGTGTAGATATTTCCATGTTTATACAGATAGCGGTGAAAATGTATGCATGTTTACACAGATAGCGGTGTAGATATTTCCATGTTCATCTATAATGCTGTGTAGATATATCCATGTTCATACAGATGGCGGTGAAGATATTTCCATGTTCATACAGATAGCGGTGTAGGTATTTCCATGTTCAGACAGAAAGCAGTGTAGATATTTCCATGTTCAAACAGATAGCGGTGTATGTATTTCCATGTTCATACAGTTAGCGGTGTATATATTTCCATTTTCAAGCAGATAGCGGTGTATATACTTCCATGTTCAAACAGTTAGCGGTGTAGATATTTCCATGTACATAAAGATAGCGGTGTAGATATTTCCATGTTTATATAGATAGCGGTGAAAATGTAGGCATGTTTACACAGATAGCGGTGTAGATATTTCCATGTTCATCCAGATGGCTGTGTAGATATATCCATGTTCATATAGATGGCGGTGAAAATATTTCCATGTTCATACAGATAGCGGTGTAGATATTTCCATGTGCATACAGATAGCGGTGTAGATATTTCCATGTTCATCCAGATGGCTGTGTAGATATTTCCATGTTCATACAGATAGCGGTGTAGATATTTCCATGTTCATACAGATAGCGGTGTACATATTTCCATGTTCATACAGATGGCGGTGTAGATATTTCCATTTTCATACAGATAGCGGTGTAGTTATTTCCATGTGTAAAGAGATACCTGTGTAGATATTTCCATGTATATGCAGATAGCTGTGTAGCAATTTTCATTTTCATGCAGACAGCGGTGTATATATTTCCCTGTTCAAACAGATAGCGGTGTAGATATTTCCATGTTCATACAGATAGCGGTGTAGATATTTCCATGTTCATACAGATAGCGGTGTGGATATTTCCATGTTCATACAGATAGCGGTGCTGATATTTCCATGTTTTTACAGGTAGCGGTGAAGGTATTTCCATGTTTGTACAGATAGCGTTGTAGATATTTCCATGTTTATACAGATAGCGGTGTAGATATTTCCATGTTTATACAGATAGCAGTGTAGATATCTCCATTTTAATACAGATGGCGGTGTAGATATTTATATGTTCATGCAGATGGCGGTTCAGATATTTCCACTTTCATACAGATGGCGGTGTAGATATTTCCATGTTCATACAGATAGCGGTGTAGTTATTTCCATGTGTAAAGAGATAGCTTTGTAGATATTTCCATGTATATGCAGATAGCTGTGTAGATATTTCCATTTTCATGCAGATAGCGGTGTATATATTTCCCTGTTCAAACAGTTAGCGGTGTAGATATTTCCATGTTCAGAAAGATAGCGGTGTAGATATTTCCATGTTCATACAGATAGCGGTGAATATACTTCCATGTTCAAACAGATAGCGGTGTATGTATTTCCATGTTCATACAGTTAGCGGTGTATATATTTCCATTTTCAAGCAGATAGCAGTGTATATACTTCCATGTTCAAACAATTAGCGGTGTAGATATTTCCATGTTCATAAAGACAGGGGTGTAGATATTTCCATGTTTATACAGATAGCGGTGAAAATGTAGGCATGTTTACACAGATAGCGGTGTAGATATTTCCATGTTCATCCAGATGGCTGTGTAGAAATATCCATGTTCATACAGATGGCGGAGAAGATATTTCCATGTTCATACAGATGGCGGTGTAGATATTTCCATGTTCATACAGATAGCGGTGTAGATATTTCCATGTGCATACAGATAGCGGTGTAGATATTTCCATGTTCATACAGATAGCGGTGTAGATATTTCCATGTTCATCCAGATGGCTGTGTAGATATTTCCCTGTTCATACAGATAGCGGTGTAGATATTTCCATGTTCATACAGATAGCGGTGTAGATATTTCCATGTTCATACAGATGGCGGTGTAGATATTTCCATTTTCATACAGATAGCGGTGTAGTTATTTCCATGTGTAAAGAGATACCTGTGTAGATATTTCCAAGCATATGCAGATAGCTGTGTAGCAATTTCCATTTTCATGCAGACAGCGGTGTATATATATCCCTGTTCAAACAGATAGCGGTGTAGATATTTCCATGTTCATACAGATGGTGGTGTAGATATTTCCATGTTCATACAGATAGCGGTGTAGATATTTCCATGTTCATACAGATAGCGGTGTAGATATTTCCATGTTCATACATATAGCGGTGTATGTATTTCCATGTTCATACAGATAGCGGTGTAGATATTTCCATTTTCATGCAGATAGCGGTGTATATATTTCCCTGTTCAAACAGATATCGGTTTAGATATTTCCATGTTCATAAAGATAGCGCTGTAGATATTTCCATGTTTATACAGATAGCGGTGAAGATGTATGCATGTTTACACAGATAGCCGTGTACATATTTCCATGTTCATCCAGATGGCTGTGTAGATATATCCATGTTCATACAGATGGCGGTGAAGATACTTCCATGTTCATACAGATAGCGGTGTAGATATTTCCATGTTCATACAGGTAGCGGTGTAGATATTTCCATGTTCATACAGATAGCGCTGCTGATATTTCCATGTTCATACAGGTAGCGGTGTAGATATTTCCATGTTTATACAGATAGCGGTGTAGATATTTCCATGTTTGTACAGATAGCGTTGTAGATATTTCCATGTTGATACAGATAGCAGTGTAGATATCTCCATCTTAATACAGATGGTGGTGTAGATATTTATATGTTCATACTGATGGCGGTGCAGATATTTCCATGTTCATACAGATGGCGGTGTAGATATTTCCATGTTCATACAGATAGCGGTGTAGTTATTTCCATGTGTAAAGAGATACCTGTGTAGATATTTCCATGTATATGCAGATAGCTGTGTAGCAATTTCCATTTTCATGCAGAGAGCGGTGTATATATTTCCCTGTTCAAACAGATAGCGGTGTAGATATTTCCATGTTCATACAGATAGCGGTGTAGATATTTCCATGTTCATACAGATAGCGGTGTAGATATTTCCATGTTCATACAGATAGCGGTGCTGATATTTCCATGTTTTTGCAGGTAGCGGTGAAGATATTTCCATGTTTATACAGATAGCGGTGTAGATATTTCCATGTTTATACTGATAGCGGTGTAGATATCTCCATTTTAATACAGATGGCAGTGTAGATATTTATATGTTCATACAGATGGCGGTTCAGATATTTCCATTTTCATACAGATGGCGGTGTAGATATTTCCATGTTCATACAGATAGCGGTGTAGTTATTTCCATGTGTAAAGAGATAGCTGTGTAGATATTTCCATGTATATGCAGATAGCTGTGTAGATATTTCCATTTTCATGCAGATAGCGCTGTATATATTTCCCTGTTCAAACAGTTAGCGGTGTAGATATTTCCATGTTCATAAAGATAGCGGTGTAGATATTTCCATGTTTATACAGATAGCGTTGAAGATGTATGCATGTTTACACAGATAGCGGTGTAGATATTTCCATGTTCATCCAGATGGCTGTGTAGATATATCCATGTTCATACAGATAGCGGTGTAGATATTTCCATGTTCATACAGATAGCGGTGCAGATATTTCCATGTTCATCCAGATGGCTGTGTAGATATATCCATGTTCATACAGATGGCGGTGAAGATATTTCCATGTTCATACAGATAGCGGTGTAGATATTTCCATGTTCATACAGAAAGCGGTGTAGATATTTCCATGTTCAAACAGATAGCGGTGTATGTATTTCCATGTTCATACAGATAGCGGTGTAGAAATTTCAATTTTCAAGCAGATAGCGGTGTATATATTTCCATGTTCAAACAGTTAGCAGTGTAGATATTTCCATGTTCATAAAGATAGCGGTGTATGTATTTCCATGTTTATACAGATAGCGGTGAAAATGTATGCATGTTTACACAGATAGCGGTGTAGATATTTCCATGTTCATCCAGATGGCTGTGTAGATATATCCATGTTCATACAGATAGCGGTGTATGTATTTCCATGTTCATACAGATAGCGGTGTAGATATTTCCATGTTAATCCAGATGGCTGTGTAGATATTTCCATGTTCATGCAGATAGCGGTGTAGATATTTCCATGTTCATACAGATAGTGGTGTAGATATTTCCATGTTCATCCAGATGGCTGCGTAGATATATCCATCTTCATACAGATGGCGGTGAAGATATTTCCATGTACATACAGATAGCGGTGTGGATATTTCCATGTTCATAAAGATAGCCGTGTAGATATTGCCATGTTCAAACTGATAGCGGTGCTGATACTTCCATGTTTATACAGGTAGCGGTGTACATATTTCCGTGTTTATACAGATGGCTGTGTAGATATATCCATGTTCATACAGAAGGCGGTTTAGATATTTCCATGTTCATCCAGATGGCTGTGTAGATATATCCATGTTCATACAGATGGCGGAGAAGATATTTCCATGTTCATACAGATGGCGGTGTAGATATTTCCATGTTCATACAGATAGCGGTGTAGATATTTCCATGTTCATACAGATAGCGGTGTAGATATTTCCATGTTCATACCGATAGCGGTGTATGTATTTCCATGTTCATACAGATAGCGGTGTAGATATTTCCATTTTTATGCAGATAGCGGTGTATATATTTCCCTGTTCAAACAGTTAGCGGTTTAGATATTTCCATGGTCATAAAGATAGCGGTGTAGATATTTCCATGTTTATACAGATAGCGGTGAAAATGTATGCATGTTTACACAGATAGCGGTGTAGATATTTCCATGTTCATCCAGAATGCTGTGTAGATATATCCATGTTCATACAGATGGCGGTGAAGATATTTCCATGTTCATACAGATAGCGGTGTAGGTATTTCCATGTTCATACAGAAAGCGGTGTAGATATTTCCATGTTCAAACAGATAGCGGTGTATGTATTTCCATGTTCATACAGTTAGCGGTGTATATATTTCCATTTTCAAGCAGATAGCGGTGTATATACTTCCATGTTCAAACAGTTAGCGGTGTAGATATTTCCATGTTCATAAATATAGCGGTGTAGATATTTCCATGTTTATGCAGACAGCAGTGAAAATGTAGGCATGTTTACACAGATAGCGGTGTAGATATTTCCATGTTCATCCAGATGGCTGTGTAGATATATCCATGTTCATATAGATGGCGGTGAAAATATTTCCATGTTCATACAGATAGCGGTGTAGATATTTCCATGTGCATACAGATAGCCGTGTAGATATTTCCATGTTCATCCAGATGGCTGTGTAGATATTTCCATGTTCATACAGATAGCGGTGTAGATATTTCCATGTTCATACAGATAGCGGTGTACATATTTCCATGTTCATACAGATGCCGGTGTAGATATTTCCATTTTCATACAGATAGCGGTGTAGTTATTTCCATGTGTAAAGAGATACCTGTGTAGATATTTCCATGTATATGCAGATAGCTGTGTAGCAATTCTCATTTTCATGCAGACAGCGGTGTATATATTTCCCTCTTCAAACAGATAGCGGTGTAGATATTTCCATGTTCATACAGATAGCGGTGTAGATATTTCCATGTTAATACAGATAGCGGTGTGGATATTTCCATGTTCATACAGATAGCGGTGCTGATATTTCCATGTTTTTACAGGTAGCGGTGAAGGTATTTCCTGTTTATACAGATAGCGTTGTAGATATTTCCATGTTTATACAGATAGCGGTGTAGATATTTCCATGTTTATACAGATAGCGGTGTTGATATCTCCATTTTAATACAGATGGCGGTGTAGATATTTATATGTTCATGCAGATGGCGGTTCAGATATTTCCACTTTCATACAGATGGCGGTGTAGATATTTCCATGTTCATACAGATAGCGGTGTAGTTATTTCCATGTGTAAAGAGATAGCTTTGTAGATATTTCCATGTATATGCAGATAGCTGTGTAGATATTTCCATTTTCATGCAGATAGCGGTGTATATATTTCCCTGTTCAAACAGTTAGCGGTGTAGATATTTCCATATTCAGAAAGATAGCGGTGTAGATATTTCCATGTTTATACAGATAGCGGTGAAGATGTATGCATGTTTACACAGATAGCAGTGTAGATATTTCCATGTTCCTCCAGATGGCTGTGTAGATACATCCATGTTCATACAGATAGCGGTGTAGATATTTCCAGGTTCATACAGATAGCGGTGCAGATATTTCCATGTTCATCCAGATGGCTGTGTTGATATATCCATGTTCATACAGATGGCGGAGAAGATATTTCCATGTTCATACAGATGGCGGTGTAGATATTTCCATGTTCATACAGATAGCGGTGTATATATTTCCATGTTCATACAGATAGCGGTGTAGATATTTATATGTTCATACAGATAGCGGTGTATGTATTTCCATGTTCATACAGATAGCGGTGTAGATATTTCAATTTTTATGCAGATAACAGTGTATATATTTCCCTGTTCAAACAGTTAGCGGTTTAGATATTTCCATGTTCATAAAGATAGCGGTGTAGATATTTCCATGTTTATACAGATAGCGGTGAAAATATATGCATGTTTACACAGATATCGGTGTAGATATTTCCATGTTCATCCAGAATGCTGTGTAGATATATCCATGTTCATACAGATGGCGGTGAAGATATTTCCATGTTCATACAGATAGCGGTGTAGATATTTCCATGTTCATACAGATAGCGGTGTAGATATTTCCATGTTCATACAGATAGCGATGTATGTATTTCCATGTTCATACAGATAGCGGTGTAGATATTTCCATGTTCATCCAGATGGCTGTGTAGATATTTGAATGTTCATGCAGATAGCGGTGTAGATATTTCCATGTTCATACAGATAGCGGTGTAGATATTTCCATGTTCATCCAGATGGCTGTGTAGATATATCCATGTTCATACAGATGGCGATGAAGATATTTCCATGTTCATACAGATAGCGGTGTAGATATTTCCATGTTCATACCGATAGCCGTGTAGATATTGCCATGTTCATACCGATAGCGGTGCTGATACTTCCATGTTTATACAGGTAGCGGTGTACATATTTCCGTGTTTATACAGATAGCGGTGTAGATATTTCCATGTTCATACAGATAGCGGTGTAGATATTTCCATCTTTATACAGATAGCGGTGTAGATATCTCCTTCTTAATACAGATGGCTGTGTAGACATTTATATGTTCATACAGATGGCGGTGCAGATATTTCCATGTTCATACAGATGGCGGTGTAGATATTTCCATGTTTATAGAGATAGCGGTGTAGTTATTTCCAAGTGTAAAGAGATAGCTGTGTAGATATTTCCATATATATGCAGATAGCTGTGTAGATATTTCCATTTTCATGCAGATAGCGGTGTAGATATTTCCATGTTCAAACAGATAGCTGTGTAGATATTTCCAAGTTCATACAGATAGCAGTGTAGATATTTCCATGTTTATACAGATGGCTGTGTAGATATATCCATGTTCATACAGACGGCGGTGTAGATACTTCCATTTTCATACTGATAGCGGTGTAGATATTTCCATGTTCATCCAGATGGCTGTGTAGATATATCCATGTTCATACATACCGATGGCAGAGAAGATATTTCCATGTTCATACAGATAGCGGTGTAAATATTTCCATGTTCATACAGATAGCGGTGTAGATATTTCCATGTTCATACAGATAGCGGTGTAGATATTTCCATGTTCATACAGATGGCGGTGTAGATATTTCCATTTTCATACAGATAGCGGTGTAGTTATTTCCATGTGTAAAGAGATACCTGTGTAGATATTTCCAAGCATATTCAGATAGCTGTGTAGCAATTTCCATTTTCATGCAGACAGCGGTGTATATATATCCCTGTTCAAACAGATAGCGGTGTAGAAATTTCCATGTTCATACAGATGGTGGTGTAGATATTTCCATGTTCATACAGATAGCGGTGTAGATATTTCCATGTTCATACAGATAGCGGTGTAGATATTTCCATGTTCATACAGATAGCAGTGTATGTATTTCCATGTTCATACAGATAGCGGTGTAGATATTTCCATTTTCATGCAGATAGCGGTGTATATATTTCCCTGTTCCAACAGATATCGGTTTAGATATTTCCATGTTCATAAAGATAGCGCTGTAGATATTTCCATGTTTATACAGATAGCGGTGAAGATGTATGCATGTTTACACAGATAGCCGTGTACATATTTCCATGTTCATCCAGATGGCTGTGTAGATATATCCATGTTCATACAGATGGCGGTGAAGATACTTCCATGTTCATACAGATAGCGGTGTAGATATTTCCATGTTCATACAGGTAGCGGTGTAGATATTTCCATGTTCATACAGATAGCGCTGCTGATATTTCCATGTTCATACAGGTAGCGGTGTAGATATTTCCATGTTTATACAGATAGCGGTGTAGATATTTCCATGTTTGTACAGATAGCGTTGTAGATATTTCCATGTTGATACAGATAGCGGTGTAGATATCTCCATCTTAATACAGATGGCGGTGTAGATATTTATATGTTCATACTGATGGCGGTGCAGATATTTCCATGTTCATACAGATGGCGGTGTAGATATTTCCATGTTCATACAGATAGCGGTGTAGTTATTTCCATGTTTAAAGAGATACCTGTGTAGATATTTCCATGTATATGCAGATAGCTGTGTAACAATTTCCATTTTCATGCAGAGAGCGGTGTATATATTTCCCTGTTCAAGCAGATAGCGGTGTAGATATTTCCATGTTCATACAGATAGCGGTGTAGATATTTCCATGTTCATACAGATAGCGGTGTGGATATTTCCGTGTTCATACAGATAGCGGTGCTGATATTTCCATGTTTTTACAGGTAGCGGTGAAGGTATTTCCATGTTTATACAGATAGCGTTGTAGATATTTCCATGTTCATACAGATAGCGGTGCTGATATTTCCATGTTTTGCAGGTAGCGGTGAAGATATTTCCATGTTTATACAGATAGCGGTGTAGATATTTCCATGTTTATACTGATAGCGGTGTAGATATCTCCATTTTAATACAGATGGCGGTGTAGATATTTATATGTTCATACAGATGGCGGTTCAGATATTTCCATTTTCATACAGATGGCGGTGTAGATATTTCCATGTTCATACAGATAGCGGTGTAGTTATTTCCATGTGTAAAGAGATAGCTGTGTAGATATTTCCATGTATATGCAGATAGCTGTGTAGATATTTCCATTTTCATGCAGATAGCGGTGTATATATTTCCCTGTTCAAACAGTTAGCGGTGTAGATATTTCCATGTTCATAAAGATAGCGGTGTAGATATTTCCATGTTTATACAGATAGCGTTGAAGATGTATGCATGTTTACACAGATAGCGGTGTAGATATTTCCATGTTCATCCAGATGGCTGTGTAGATATATCCATGTTCATACAGATAGCGGTGTAGATATTTCCATGTTCATACAGATAGCGGTGCAGATATTTCCATGTTCATCCAGATGGCTGTGTAGATATATCCATGTTCATACAGATGGCGGTGAAGATATTTCCATGTTCATACAGATAGCGGTGTAGATATTTCCATGTTCATACAGAAAGCGGTGTAGATATTTCCATGTTCAAACAGATAGCGGTGTATGTATTTCCATGTTCATACAGATAGCGGTGTAGAAATTTCCATTTTCAAGCAGATAGCGGTGTATATATTTCCATGTTCAAACAGTTAGCAGTGTAGATATTTCCATGTTCATAAAGATAGCGGTGTAGATATTTCCATGTTTATACAGATAGCGGTGAAAATGTATGCATGTTTACACAGATAGCGGTGTAGATATTTCCATGTTCATCCAGATGGCTGTGTAGATATATCCATGTTCATACAGATAGCGGTGTATGTATTTCCATGTTCATACAGATAGCGGTGTAGATATTTCCATGTTAATCCAGATGGCTGTGTAGATATTTCCATGTTTATACAGATAGCGTTGAAGATGTATGCATGTTTACACAGATAGCGGTGTAGATATTTCCATGTTCATCCAGATGGCTGTGTAGATATATCCATGTTCATACAGATAGCGGTGTAGATATTTCCATGTTCATACAGATAGCGGTGCAGATATTTCCATGTTCATCCAGATGGCTGTGTAGATATATCCATGTTCATAGAGATGGCGGTGAAGATATTTCCATGTTCATACAGATAGCGGTGTAGATATTTCCATGTTCATACAGAAAGCGGTGTAGATATTTCCATGTTCAAACAGATAGCGGTGTATGTATTTCCATGTTCATACAGATAGCGGTGTAGAAATTTCCATTTTCAAGCAGATAGCGGTGTATATATTTCCATGTTCAAACAGTTAGCAGTGTAGATATTTCCATGTTCATAAAGATAGCGGTGTAGATATTTCCATGTTTATACAGATAGCGGTGAAAATGTATGCATGTTTACACAGATAGCGGTGTAGATATTTCCATGTTCATCCAGATGGCTGTGTAGATATATCCATGTTCATACAGATAGCGGTGTATGTATTTCCATGTTCATACAGATAGCGGTGTAGATATTTCCATGTTAATCCAGATGGCTGTGTAGATATTTCCATGTTCGTGCAGATAGCGGTGTAGATATTTCCATGTTCATACAGATAGCGGTGTAGATATTTCCATGTTCATCCAGATGGCTGCGTAGATATATCCATGTTCATAAAGATGGCGGTGAAGATATTTCCATGTACATACAGATAGCGGTGTAGATATTTCCATGTTCATACAGATAGCCGTGTAGATATTGCCATGTTCAAACTGATAGCGGTGCTGATACTTCCATGTTTATACAGGTAGCGGTGTACATATTTCCGTGTTTATACAGATGGCTGTGTAGATATATCCATGTTCATACAGATGGCGGTTTAGATATTTCCATGTTCATCCAGATGGCTGTGTAGATATATCCATGTTCATACAGATGGCGGAGAAGATATTTCCATGTTCATACAGATGGCGGTGTAGATATTTCCATGTTCATACAGATAGCGGTGTAGATATTTCCATGTTCATACAGATAGCGGTGTAGATATTTCCATGTTCATACAGATAGAGGTGTATGTATTTCCATGTTCATACAGATAGCGGTGTAGATATTTCCATTTTTATGCAGATAGCGGTGTATATATTTCCCTGTTCAAACAGTTAGCGGTTTAGATATTTCCATGGTCATAAAGATAGCGGTGTAGATATTTCCATGTTTATACAGATAGCGGTGAAAATGTATGCATGTTTACACAGATAGCGGTGTAGATATGTCCATGTTCATCCAGAATTCTGTGTAGATATATCCATGTTCATACAGATGGCGGTGAAGATATTTCCATGTTCATACAGATAGCGGTGTAGGTATTTCCATGTTCATACAGAAAGCGGTGTAGATATTTCCATGTTCAAACAGATAGCGGTGTATGTATTTCCATGTTCATACAGTTAGCGGTGTATATATTTCCATTTTCAAGCAGATAGCGGTTTATATACTTCCATGTTCAAACAGTTATCGGTGTAGATATTTCCATGTTCATAAAGATAGCGGTGTAGATATTTCCATGTTTATGCAGACAGCAGTGAAAATGTAGGCATGTTTACACAGATAGCGGTGTAGATATTTCCATGTTCATCCAGATGGCTGTGTAGATATATCCATGTTCATATAGATGGAGGTGAAAATATTTCCATGTTCATACAGATAGCGGTGTAGATATTTCCATGTGCATACAGATAGCGGTGTAGATATTTCCATGTTCATCCAGATGGCTGTGTAGATATTTCCATGTTCATACAGATAGCGGTGTAGATATTTCCATGTTCATACAGATAGCGGTGTACATATTTCCATGTTCATACAGATGGCGGTGTAGATATTTCCATTTTCATACAGATAGCGGTGTAGTTATTTCCATGTGTAAAGAGATACCTGTGTAGATATTTCCATGTATATGCAGATAGCTGTGTAGCAATTTTCATTTTCATGCAGACAGCGGTGTATATATTTCCCTCTTCAAACAGATAGCGGTGTAGATATTTCCATGTTCATACAGATAGCGGTGTAGATATTTCCATGTTAATACAGATAGCGGTGTGGATATTTCCATGTTCATACAGATAGCGGTGCTGATATTTCCATGTTTTTACAGGTAGCGGTGAAGGTACTTCCTGTTTATACAGATAGCGTTGTAGATATTTCCATGTTTATACAGATAGCGGTGTAGATATTTCCATGTTTATACAGATAGCGGTGTAGATATCTCCATTTTAATACAGATGGCGGTGTAGATATTTATATGTTCATGCAGATGGCGGTTCAGATATTTCCACTTTCATACAGATGGCGGTGTAGATATTTCCATGTTCATACAGATAGCGGTGTAGTTATTTCCATGTGTAAAGAGATAGCTTTGTAGATATTTCCATGTATATGCAGATAGCTGTGTAGATATTTCCATTTTCATGCAGATAGCGGTGTATATATTTCCCTGTTCAAACAGTTAGCGGTGTAGATATTTCCATGTTCAGAAAGATAGCGGTGTAGATATTTCCATGTTCATACAGATAGCGATGTATGTATTACCATGTTCATACAGATAGCGGTGTAGATATTTCCATGTTCATCCAGATGGCTGTGTAGATATTTGAATGTTCATGCAGATAGCGGTGTAGATATTTCCATGTTCATACAGATAGCGGTGTAGATATTTCCATGTTCATCCAGATGGCTGTGTAGATATATCCATGTTCATACAGATGGCGATGAAGATATTTCCATGTTCATACAGATAGCGGTGTAGATATTTCCATGTTCATACCGATAGCCGTGTAGATATTGCCATGTTCATACCGATAGCGGTGCTGATACTTCCATGTTTATACAGGTAGCGGTGTACATATTTCCATTTTTATACAGATAGCGGTGTAGATATTTCCATGTTCATACAGATAGCGGTGTAGATATTTCCATCTTTATACAGATATCGGTGTAGATATCTCCTTCTTAATACAGATGGCTGTGTAGACATTTATATGTTCATACAGATGGCGGTGCAGATATTTCCATGTTCATACAGATGGCGGTGTAGATATTTCCATGTTTATAGAGATAGCGGTGTAGTTATTTCCAAGTGTAAAGAGATAGCTGTGTAGATATTTCCACATATATGCAGATAGCTGTGTAGATATTTCCATTTTCATGCAGATAGCGGTGTAGATATTTCCATGTTCAAACAGATAGCTGTGTAGATATTTCCATGTTCATACAGATAGCGGTGTAGATATTTCCATGTTTATACAGATGGCTGTGTAGATATATCCATGTTCATATAGACGGCGGTGTAGATATTTCCAAGTTCATACTGATAGCGGTGTAGATATTTCCATGTTCATCCAGATGGATGTGTAGATATATCCATGTTCATACATACCAATGGCAGAGAAGATATTTCCATGTTCATACAGATAGCGGTGTAAATATTTCCATGTTCATACAGATAGCGGTGTAGATATTTCCATATTCATGCAGATGGCTGTGTAGATATATCCAAGTTCATATAGATGGCGGAGAAGATATTTCCATGTTCATACAGATAGCGGTGTAGATATTTCCATGTTCATACAGATAGCGGTGTAGATATTTCCATGTTCATACAGATAGCGGTGTGGATATTTCCGTGTTCATACAGATAGCGGTGCTGATATTTCCATGTTTTTACAGGTAGCGGTGAAGGTATTTCCATGTTTATACAGATAGCGTTGTAGATATTTCCATGTTCATACAGATAGCGGTGCTGATATTTCCATGTTTTTGCAGGTAGCGGTGAAGATATTTCCATGTTTATACAGATAGCGGTGTAGATATTTCCATGTTTATACTGATAGCGGTGTAGATATCTCCATTTTAATACAGATGGCGGTGTAGATATTTATATGTTCATACAGATGGCGGTTCAGACATTTCCATTTTCATACAGATGGCGGTGTAGGTATTTCCATGTTCATACTGATAGCGGTGTAGTTATTTCCATGTGTAAAGAGATAGCTGTGTAGATATTTCCATGTATATGCAGATAGCTGTGTAGGTATTTCCATTTTCATGCAGATAGCGCTGTATATATTTCCCTGTTCAAACAGTTAGCGGTGTAGATATTTCCATGTTCATAAAGATAGCGGTGTAGATATTTCCATGTTTATACAGATAGCGTTGAAGATGTATGCATGTTTACACAGATAGCGGTGTAGATATTTCCATGTTCATCCAGATGGCTGTGTAGATATATCCATGTTCATACAGATAGCGGTGCAGATATTTCCATGTTCATACAGATAGCGGTGCAGATATTTCCATGTTCATCCAGATGGCTGTGTAGATATATCCATGTTCATACAGATGGCGGTGAAGATATTTCCATGTTCATACAGATAGCGGTGTAGATATTTCCATGTTCATACAGAAAGCGGTGTAGATATTTCCATGTTCAAACAGATAGCGGTGTATGTATTTCCATGTTCATACAGATAGCGGTGTAGAAATTTCCATTTTCAAGCAGATAGCGGTGTATATATTTCCATGTTCAAACAGTTAGCAGTGTAGATATTTCCATGTTCATAAAGATAGCGGTGTAGATATTTCCATGTTTATACAGATAGCGGTGAAAATGTATGCATGTTTACACAGATAGCGGTGTAGATATTTCCATGTTCATCCAGATGGCTGTGTAGATATATCCATGTTCATACAGATAGCGGTGTATGTATTTCCATGTTCATACAGATAGCGGTGTAGATATTTCCATGTTAATCCAGATGGCTGTGTAGATATTTCCATGTTCATGCAGATAGCGGTGTAGATATTTCCATGTTCATACAGATAGCGGTGTAGATATTTCCATGTTCATCCAGATGGCTGCATAGATATATCCATGTTCATACAGATGGCGGTGAAGATATTTCCATGTACATACAGATAGCGGTGTAGATATTTCCATGTTCATACAGATAGCCGTGTAGATATTGCCATGTTCAAACTGATAGCGGTGCTGATACTTCCATGTTTATACAGGTAGCGGTGTACATATTTCCGTGTTTATACAGATGGCTGTGTAGATATATCCATGTTCATACAGATGGAGGTTTAGATATTTCCATGTTCATCCAGATGGCTGTGTAGATATATCCATGTTCATACAGATGGCGGAGAAGATATTTCCATGTTCATACAGATGGCGGTGTAGATATTTCCATGTTCATACAGATAGCGGTGTAGATATTTCCATGTTCATACAGATAGCGGTGTAGATATTTCCATGTTCATACAGATAGCGGTGTATGTATTTTCATGTTCATACAGATAGCGGTGTAGATATTTCCATTTTTATGCAGATAGCGGTGTATATATTTCCCTGTTCAAACAGTTAGCGGTTTAGATATTTCCATGGTCATAAAGATAGCGGTGTAGATATTTCCATGTTTATACAGATAGCGGTGAAAATGTATGCATGTTTACACAGATAGCGGTGTATATATTTCCATGTTCATCCAGAATGCTGTGTAGATATATCCATGTTCATACAGATGGCGGTGAAGATATTTCCATGTTCATACAGATAGCGGTGTAGGTATTTCCATGTTCATACAGAAAGCGGTGTAGATATTTCCATGTTCAAACAGATAGCGGTGTATGTATTTCCATGTTCATACAGTTAGCGGTGTATATATTTCCATTTTCAAGCAGATAGCGGTGTATATACTTCCATGTTCAAACAGTTATCGGTGAAGATATTTCCATGTTCATAAAGATAGCGGTGTAGATATTTCCATGTTTATGCAGACAGCAGTGAAAATGTAGGCATGTTTACACAGATAGCGGTGTAGATATTACCATGTTCATCCAGATGGCTGTGTAGATATATCCATGTTCATATAGATGGCGGTGAAAATATTTCCATGTTCATACAGATAGCGGTGTAGATATTTCCATGTGCATACAGATAGCGGTGTAGATATTTCCATGTTCATCCAGATGGCTGTGTAGATATTTCCATGTTCATACAGATAGCGGTGTAGATATTTCCATGTTCATACAGATAGCGGTGTACATATTTCCATGTTCATACAGATGGCGGTGTAGATATTTCCATTTTCATACAGATAGCGGTGTAGTTATTTCCATGTGTAAAGAGATACCTGTGTAGATATTTCCATGTATATGCAGATAGCTGTGTAGCAATTTTCATTTTCATGCAGACAGCGGTGTATATATTTCCCTCTTCAAACAGATAGCGGTGTAGATATTTCCATGTTCATACAGATAGCGGTGTAGATATTTCCATGTTAATACAGATAGCGGTGTGGATATTTCCATGTTCATACAGATAGCGGTGCTGATATTTCCATGTTTTTACAGGTAGCGGTGAAGGTATTTCCTGTTTATACAGATAGTGTTGTAGATATTTCCATGTTTATACAGATAGCGGTGTAGATATTTCCATGTTTATACAGATAGCGGTGTAGATATCTCCATTTTAATACAGATGGCGGTGTAGATATTTATATGTTCATGCAGATGGCGGTTCAGATATTTCCACTTTCATACAGATGGCGGTGTAGATATTTCCATGTTCATACAGATAGCGGTGTAGTTATTTCCATGTGTAAAGAGATAGCTTTGTAGATATTTCCATGTATATGCAGATAGCAGTGTAGATATTTCCATTTTCATGCAGATAGCGGTGTATATATTTCCCTGTTCAAACAGTTAGCGGTGTAGATATTTCCATGTTCAGAAAGATAGCGGTGTAGATATTTCCATGTTTATAAAGATAGCGGTGAAGATGTATGCATGTTTACACAGATAGCAGTGTAGATATTTCCATGTTCATCCAGATGGCTGTGTAGATACATCCATGTTCATACAGATAGCGGTGTAGATATTTCCAGGTTCATACAGATAGCGGTGCAGATATTTCCATGTTCATCCAGATGGCTGTGTTGATATATCCATGTTCATACAGATGGCGGAGAAGATATTTCCATGTTCATACAGATGGCGGTGTAGATATTTCCATGTTCATACAGATAGCGGTGTAGATATTTCCATGTTCATACAGATAGCGGTGTAGATATTTATATGTTCATACAGATAGCGGTGTATGTATTTCCATGTTCATACAGATAGCGGTGTAGATATTTCAGTTTTTATGCAGATAACGGTGTATATATTTCCCTGTTCAAACAGTTAGCGGTTTAGATATTTCCATGTTCATAAAGATAGCGGTGTAGGTATTTCCATGTTTATACAGATAGCGGTGAAAATGTATGCATGTTTACACAGATAGCGGTGTAGATATTTCCATGTTCATCCAGAATGCTGTGTAGATATATCCATGTTCATACAGATGGCGGTGAAGATATTTCCATGTTCATACAGATAGCGGTGTAGATATTTCCATGTTCATACAGATAGCGGTGTAGATATTTCCATGTTCATACAGAGAGCGGTGTATGTATTTCCATGTTCATACAGATAGCGGTGTAGATATTTCCATGTTGATCCAGATGGCTGTGTAGATATTTGAATGTTCATGCAGATAGCGGTGTAGATATTTCCATGTTCATACAGATAGCGGTGTAGATATTTCCATGTTCATCCAGATGGCTGTGTAGATATATCCATGTTCATACAGATGGCGATGAAGATATTTCCATGTTCATACAGATAGCGGTGTAGATATTTCCATGTTCATACCGATAGCCGTGTAGATATTGCCATGTTCATACCGATAGCGGTGCTGATACTTCCATGTTTATACAGGTAGCGGTGTACATATTTCCGTGTTTATACAGATAGCGGTGTAGATATTTCCATGTTCATACAGATAGCGGTGTAGATATTTCCATCTTTATACAGATAGCGGTGTAGATATCTCCTTCTTAATACAGATGGCTGTGTAGACATTTATATGTTCATACAGATGGCGGTGCAGATATTTCCATGTTCATACAGATGGCGGTGTAGATATTTCCATGTTCATACAGATAGCGGTGTAGATATTTCAATTTTTATGCAGATAACGGTGTATATATTTCCCTGTTCAAACAGTTAGCGGTTTAGATATTTCCATGTTCATAAAGATAGCGGTGTAGATATTTCCATGTTTATACAGATAGCGGTGAAAATGTATGCATGTTTACACAGATAGCGGTGTAGATATTTCCATGTTCATCCAGAATGCTGTGTAGATATATCCATGTTCATACAGATGGCGGTGAAGATATTTCCATGTTCATACAGATAGCGGTGTAGATATTTCCATGTTCATACAGATAGCGGTGTAGATATTTCCATGTTCATACAGATAGCGATGTATGTATTTCCATGTTCATACAGATAGCGGTGTAGATATTTCCATGTTCATCCAGATGGCTGTGTAGATATTTGAATGTTCATGCAGATAGCGGTGTAGATATTTCCATGTTCATACAGATAGCGGTGTAGATATTTCCATGTTCATCCAGATGGCTGTGTAGATATATCCATGTTCATACAGATGGCGATGAAGATATTTCCATGTTCATACAGATAGCGGTGTAGATATTTCCATGTTCATACCGATAGCCGTGTAGATATTGCCATGTTCATACCGATAGCGGTGCTGATACTTCCATGTTTATACAGGTAGCGGTGTACATATTTCCGTGTTTATACAGATAGCGGTGTAGATATTTCCATGTTCATACAGATAGCGGTGTAGATATTTCCATCTTTATACAGATAGCGGTGTAGATATCTCCTTCTTAATACAGATGGCTGTGTAGACATTTATATGTTCATACAGATGGCGGTGCAGATATTTCCATGTTCATACAGATGGCGGTGTAGATATTTCCATGTTTATAGAGATAGCGGTGTAGTTATTTCCAAGTGTAAAGAGATAGCTGTGTAGATATTTCCATATATATGCAGATAGCTGTGTAGATATTTCCATTTTCATGCAGATAGCGGTGTAGATAATTCCATGTTCAAACAGATAGCTGTGTAGATATTTCCATGTTCATACAGATAGCGGTGTAGATATTTCCATGTTTATACAGATGGCTGTGTAGATATATCCATGTTCATACAGACGGCGGTGTAGATATTTCCATGTTCATACTGATAGCGGTGTAGATATTTCCATGTTCATCCAGATGGCTGTGTAGATATATCCATGTTCATACATACCGATGGCAGAGAAGATATTTCCATGTTCATACAGATAGCGGTGTAAATATTTCCATGTTCATACAGATAGCGGTGTAGATATTTCCATGTTCATACAGATAGCGGTGTAGATATTTCCATGTTCATACAGATGGCGGTGTAGATATTTCCATTTTCATACAGATAGCGGTGTAGTTATTTCCATGTGTAAAGAGATACCTGTGTAGATATTTCCAAGCATATGCAGATAGCTGTGTAGCAATTTCCATTTTCATGCAGACAGCGGTGTATATATATCCCTGTTCAAACAGATAGCGGTGTAGATATTTCCATGTTCATACAGATGGTGGTGTGGATATTTCCATGTTCATACAGATAGCGGTGTAGATATTTCCATGTTCATACAGATAGCGGTGTAGATATTTCCATGTTCATACAGGTAGCGGTGTATGTATTTCCATGTTCATACAGATAGCGGTGTAGATATTTCCATTTTCATGCAGATAGCGGTGTATATATTTCCCTGTTCAAACAGATATCGGTTTAGATATTTCCATGTTCATAAAGATAGCGCTGTAGATATTTCCATGTTTATACAGATAGCGGTGAAGATGTATGCATGTTTACACAGATAGCCGTGTACATATTTCCATGTTCATCCAGAATGCTGTGTAGATATATCCATGTTCATACAGATGGCGGTGAAGATACTTCCATGTTCATACAGATAGCGGTGTAGATATTTCCATGTTCATACAGGTAGCGGTGTAGATATTTCCATGTTCATACAGATAGCGCTGCTGATATTTCCATGTTCATACAGGTAGCGGTGTAGATATTTCCATGTTTATACAGATAGCGGTGTAGATATTTCCATGTTTGTACAGATAGCGTTGTAGATATTTCCACGTTGATACAGATAGCGGTGTAGATATCTCCATCTTAATACAGATGGCGGTGTAGATATTTATATGTTCATACTGATGGCGGTGCAGATATTTCCATGTTCATACAGATGGCGGTGTAGATATTTCCATGTTCATACAGATAGCGGTGTAGTTATTTCCATGTGTAAAGAGATACCTGTGTAGATATTTCCATGTATATGCAGATAGCTGTGTAGCAATTTCCATTTTCATGCAGAGAGCGGTGTATATATTTCCCTGTTCAAACAGATAGCGGTGTAGATATTTCCATGTTCATACAGATAGCGGTGTAGATATTTCCATGTTTATAGAGATAGCGGTGTAGTTATTTCCAAGTGTAAAGAGATAGCTGTGTAGATATTTCCATATATATGCAGATAGCTGTGTAGATATTTCCATTTTCATGCAGATAGCGGTGTAGATATTTCCATGTTCAAACAGATAGCTGTGTAGATATTTCCATGTTCATACAGATAGCGGTGTAGATATTTCCATGTTTATACAGATGGCTGTGTAGATATATCCATGTTCATACAGACGGCGGTGTAGATATTTCCATGTTCATACTGATAGCGGTGTAGATATTTCCATGTTCATCCAGATGGCTGTGTAGATATATCCATGTTCATACATACCGATGGCAGAGAAGATATTTCCATGTTCATACAGATAGCGGTGTAAATATTTCCATGTTCATACAGATAGCGGTGTAGATATTTCCATGTTCATACAGATAGCGGTGTAGATATTTCCATGTTCATACAGATAGCGGTGTAGATATTTCCATTTTCATACAGATAGCGGTGTAGTTATTTCCATGTGTAAAGAGATACCTGTGTAGATATTTCCAAGCATATGCAGATAGCTGTGTAGCAATTTCCATTTTCATGCAGACAGCGGTGTATATATATCCCTGTTCAAACAGATAGCGGTGTAGATATTTCCATGTTCATACAGATGGTGGTGTAGATATTTCCATGTTCATACAGATAGCGGTGTAGATATTTCCATGTTCATACAGATAGCGGTGTAGATATTTCCATGTTCATACAGATAGCGGTGTATGTATTTCCATGTTCATACAGATAGCGGTGTAGATATTTCCATTTTCATGCAGATAGCGGTGTATATATTTCCCTGTTCAAACAGTTAGCGGTGTAGATATTTCCATGTTCATAAAAATAGCGGTGTAGATATTTCCATGTTTATACAGATAGCGTTGAAGATGTATGCATGTTTACACAGATAGCGGTGTAGATATTTCCATGTTCATCCAGATGGCTGTGTAGATATATCCATGTTCATACAGATAGCGGTGTAGATATTTCCATGTTCATACAGATAGCGGTGCAGATATTTCCATGTTCATCCAGATGGCTGTGTAGATATATCCATGTTCATACAGATGGCGGTGAAGATATTTCCATGTTCATACAGATAGCGGTGTAGATATTTCCATGTTCATACAGAAAGCGGTGTAGATATTTCCATGTTCAAACAGATAGCGGTGTATGTATTTCCATGTTCATACAGATAGCCGTGTAGAAATTTCCATTTTCAAGCAGATAGCGGTGTATATATTTCCATGTTCAAACAGTTAGCAGTGTAGATATTTCCATGTTCATAAAGATAGCGGTGTAGATATTTCCATGTTTATACAGATAGCGGTGAAAATGTATGCATGTTTACACAGATAGCGGTGTAGATATTTCCATGTTCATCCAGATGGCTGTGTAGATATATCCATGTTCATACAGATAGCGGTGTATGTATTTCCATGTTCATACAGATAGCGGTGTAGATATTTCCATGTTAATCCAGATGGCTGTGTAGATATTTCCATGTTTATACAGATAGCGTTGAAGATGTATGCATGTTTACACAGATAGCGGTGTAGATATTTCCATGTTCATCCAGATGGCTGTGGAGATATATCCATGTTCATACAGATAGCGGTGTAGATATTTCCATGTTCATACAGATAGCGGTGCAGATATTTCCATGTTCATCCAGATTGCTGTGTAGATATATCCATGTTCATACAGATGGCGGTGAAGATATTTCCATGTTCATACAGATAGCGGTGTAGATATTTCCATGTTCATACAGAAAGCGGTGTAGATATTTCTATGTTCAAACAGATAGCGGTGTATGTATTTCCATGTTCATACAGATAGCGGTGTAGAAATTTCCATTTTCAAGCAGATAGCGGTGTATATATTTCCATGTTCAAACAGTTAGCAGTGTAGATATTTCCATGTTCATAAAGATAGCGGTGTAGATATTTCCATGTTTATACAGATAGCGGTGAAAATGTATGCATGTTTACACAGATAGCGGTGTAGATATTTCCATGTTCATCCAGATGGCTGTGTAGATATATCCATGTTCATACAGATAGCGGTGTATGTATTTCCATGTTCATACAGATAGCGGTGTAGATATTTCCATGTTAATCCAGATGGCTGTGTAGATATTTCCATGTTCATGCAGATAGCGGTGTAGATATTTCCATGTTCATACAGATAGCGGTGTAGATATTTCCATGTTCATCCAGATGGCTGCGTAGATATATCCATGTTCATACAGATGGCGGTGAAGATATTTCCATGTACATACAGATAGCGGTGTAGATATTTCCATGTTCATACAGATAGCCGTGTAGATATTGCCATGTTCAAACTGATAGCGGTGCTGATACTTCCATGTTTATACAGGTAGCGGTGTACATATTTCCGTGTTTATACAGATGGCTGTGTAGATATATCCATGTTAATACAGATGGCGGTTTAGATATTTCCATGTTCATCCAGATGGCTGTGTAGATATATCCATGTTCATGCAGATGGCGGAGAAGATATTTCCATGTTCATACAGATGGCGGTGTAGATATTTCCATGTTCATACAGATAGCGGTGTAGATATTTCCATGTTCATACAGATAGCGGTGTAGATATTTCCATGTTCATACAGATAGCGGTGTAGATATTTCCATGTTCATACAGATAGAGGTGTATGCATTTCCATGTTCATACAGATAGCGGTGTAGATATTTCCATTTTTATGCAGATAGCGGTGTATATATTTCCCTGTTCAAACAGTTAGCGGTTTAGATATTTCCATGGTCATAAAGATAGCGGTGTAGATATTTCCATGTTTATACAGATAGCAGTGAAAATGTATGCATGTTTACACAGATAGCGGTGTAGATATGTCCATGTTCATCCAGAATTCTGTGTAGATATATCCATGTTCATACAGATGGCGGTGAAGATATTTCCATGTTCATACAGATAGCGGTGTAGGTATTTCCATGTTCATACAGAAAGCGGTGTAGATATTTCCATGTTCAAACAGATAGCGGTGTATGTATTTCCATGTTCATACAGTTAGCGGTGTATATATTTCCATTTTCAAGCAGATAGCGGTGTATATACTTCCATGTTCAAACAGTTATTGGTGTAGATATTTCCATGTTCATAAAGATAGCGGTGTAGATATTTCCATGTTTATGCAGACAGCAGTGAAAATGTAGGCATGTTTACACAGATAGCGGTGTAGATATTTCCATGTTCATCCAGATGGCTGTGTAGATATATCCATGTTCATATAGATGGCGGTGAAAATATTTCCATGTTCATACAGATAGCGGTGTAGATATTTCCATGTGCATACAGATAGCGGTGTAGATATTTCCATGTTCATCCAGATGGCTGTGTAGATATTTCCATGTTCATACAGATAGCGGTGTAGATATTTCCATGTTCACACAGATAGCGGTGTACATATTTCCATGTTCATACAGATGGCGGTGTAGATATTTCCATTTTCATACAGATAGCGGTGTAGTTATTTCCATGTGTAAAGAGATACCTGTGTAGATATTTCCATGTATATGCAGATAGCTGTGTAGCAATTTTCATTTTCATGCAGACAGCGGTGTATATATTTCCCTCTTCAAACAGATAGCGGTGTAGATATTTCCATGTTCATACAGATATCGGTGTAGATATTTCCATGTTAATACAGATAGCGGTGTGGATATTTCCATGTTCATACAGATAGCGGTGCTGATATTTCCATGTTTTTACAGGTAGCGGTGAAGGTATTTCCTGTTTATACAGATAGCGTTGTAGATATTTCCATGTTTATACAGATAGCGGTGTAGATATTTCCATGTTTATACAGATGGCGGTGTAGATATTTCCATGTTCATACAGATAGCGGTGTAGATATTTCCATGTTCATCCAGATGGCTGTTTAGATATTTGAATGTTCATGCAGATAGCGGTGTAGATATTTCCATGTTCATACAGATAGCGGTGTAGATATTTCCATGTTCATCCAGATGGCTGTGTAGATATATCCATGTTCATACAGATGGGGATGAAGATATTTCCATGTTCATACAGATAGCGGTGTAGATATTTCCATGTTCATACCGATAGCCGTGTAGATATTGCCATGTTCATACCGATAGCGGTGCTGATACTTCCATGTTTATACAGGTAGCGGTGTATATATTTCCGTGTTTATACAGATATCGGTGTAGATATTTCCATGTTCATACAGATAGCGGGGTAGATATTTCCATCTTTATACAGATAGCGGTGTAGATATCTCCTTCTTAATACAGATGGTTGTGTAGACATTTATATGTTCATACAGATGGCGGTGCAGATATTTCCATGTTCATACAGATGGCGGTGTATATATTTCCATTTTCATACAGATAGCGGTGTAGATATTTCCATGTTCATACAGATAGCGGTGTAGATATTTATATGTTCATACAGATAGCGGTGTATGTATTTCCATGTTCATACAGATAGCGGTGTAGATATTTCAATTTTTATGCAGATAACGGTGTATATATTTCCCTGTTCAAACAGTTAGCGGTTTAGATATTTCCATGTTCATAAAGATAGCGGTGTAGATATTTCCATGTTTATACAGATAGCGGTGAAAATGTATGCATGTTTACACAGATAGCGGTGTAGATATTTCCATGTTCATCCAGAATGCTGTGTAGATATATCCATGTTCATACAGATGGCGGTGAAGATATTTCCATGTTCATACAGATAGCGGTGTAGATATTTCCATGTTCATACAGATAGCGGTGTAGATATTTCCATGTTCATACAGATAGCGATGCATGTATTTCCATGTTCATACAGATAGCGGTGTAGATATTTCCATGTTCATCCAGATGGCTGTGTATATATTTGAATGTTCATGCAGATAGCGGTGTAGATATTTCCATGTTCATACAGATAGCGGTGTAGATATTTCCATGTTCATCCAGATGGCTGTGTAGATATATCCATGTTCATACAGATGGCGATGAAGATATTTCCATGTTCATACAGATAGCGGTGTAGATATTTCCATGTTCATACCGATAGCCGTGTAGATATTGCCATGTTCATACCGATAGCGGTGCTGATACTTCCATGTTTATACAGGTAGCGGTGTACATATTTCCGTGTTTATACAGATAGCGGTGTAGATATTTCCATGTTCATACAGATAGCGGTGTAGATATTTCCATCTTTATACAGATAGCGGTGTAGATATCTCCTTCTTAATACAGATGGCTGTGTAGACATTTATATGTTCATACAGATGGCGGTGCAGATATTTCCATGTTCATACAGATGGCGGTGTAGATATTTCCATGTTTATAGAGATAGCGGTGTAGTTATTTCCAAGTGTAAAGAGATAGCTGTGTAGATATTTCCATATATATGCAGATAGCTGTGTAGATATTTCCATTTTCATGCAGATAGCGGTGTAGATATTTCCATGTTCAAACAGATAGCTGTGTAGATATTTCCATGTTCATACAGATAGCGGTGTAGATATTTCCATGTTTATACATATGGCTGTGTAGATATATCCATGTTCATATAGACGGCGGTGTAGATATTTCCAAGTTCATACTGATAGCGGTGTAGATATTTCCATGTTCATCCAGATGGCTGTGTAGATATATCCATGTTCATACATACCAATGGCAGAGAAGATATTTCCATGTTCATACAGATAGCGGTGTAAATATTTCCATGTTCATACAGATAGCGGTGTAGATATTTCCATATTCATGCAGATGGCTGTGTAGATATATCCATGTTCATACAGATGGCAGAGAAGATATTTCCATGTTCATACAGATAGCGGTGTAGATATTTCCATGTTCATACAGATAGCGGTGTAGATATTTCCAATTTCATACAGATCGCGGTGAAGATATTTCCATGTTCTTACAGATAGCGGTGTAGATATTTCCATGTTCATCCAGATGGCTGTGTAGATATATCCATGTTCATTCAGATGGCGGTGAAGATATTTCCATGTTCATACAGATAGCGGTGTAGATATTTCCATGTTCATACAGATAGCTGTGTAGATATTGCCATGCTCATACTGATAGCGGTGCTGATACTTCCATGTTTATACAGGTAGCTGTGTACATATTTCCATGTTTATACAGATAGCGGTGTAGATATTTCCATGTTCATACAGATAGCGGTGTAGATATATCCATGTTTATACAGATAGCGGTGTAGATATCTCCTTCTTAATACAGATGGCGGTGTAGATATTTACATGTTCATCCAGATGGCTGTGTAGATATTTCCATGTTCATACAGATAGCGGTGTAGATATTTCCATGTTCATACAGATAGCGGTGTAGATATTTCCATGTTCATACAGATGGCGGTGTAGATATTTCCATTTTCATACAGATAGCGGTGTAATTATTTCCATGTGTAAAGAGATACCTGTGTAGATATTTCCATGTATATGCAGATAGCTGTGTAGCAATTTCCATTTTCATGCAGACAGCGGTGTATATATTTCCCTGTTCAAACAGATAGCGGTGTAGTTATTTCCATGTTCATACAGATAGCGGTGTAGATGTTTCCATGTTCGTACAGATAGCGGTGTAGATATTTCCATGTTCATACAGATAGCGGTGCTGATATTTCCATGTTTTTACAGGTAGCGGTGAAGATATTTCCATGTTTATACAGATAGCGTTGTAGATATTTCCATGTTTATACAGATAGCGGTGTAGGTATTTCCAAGTTTATACAGATAGCGGTGTAGATATCTCCATTTTAATACAGATGGCGGTGTAGATATTTATATGTTCATACAGATGGCGGTTCAGATATTTCCATTTTCATACAGATGGCGGTGTAGATATTTCCATGTTCATACAGATAGCGGTGTAGTTATTTCCATGTGTAAAGAGATAGCTTTGTAGATATTTCCATGTATATGCAGATAGCTGTGTAGATATTTCCATTTTCATGCAGATAGCGGTGTATATATTTCCCTGTTCAAACAGTTAGCAGTGTAGATATTTCCATCTTCAGAAAGATAGCGGTGTAGATATTTCCATGTTTATACAGATAGCGGTGAAGATGTATGTATGTTTACTCAGATAGCAGTGTAGATATTTCCATGTTCATCCAGATGGCTGTGTAGATATATCCATGTTCATATAGATAGCGGAGTAGATATTTCCATGTTCATACAGATAGCGGTGCAGATATTTCCATGTTCATCCAGATGGCTGTGTTGATATATCCATGTTCATACAGATGGCGGTGAAGATATTTCCATGTACATACAGATAGCGGTGTAGATATTTCCATGTTCATACAGATAGCCGTGTAGATATTGCCATGTTCATACCGATAGCGGTGCTGATACTTCCATGTTTATACAGTTAGCGGTGTACATATTTCCGTGTTTATACAGATGGCTGTGTAGATATATCCATGTTCATACAGATGGCGGTGTAGATATTTCCATGTTCGTACAGATAGCGGTTTAGATATTTCCATGTTCATCCAGATGGCTGTGTAGATATATCCATGTTCATACAGATGGTGGAGAAGATATTTCCATGTTCATACAGATGGCGGTTTAGATATTTCCATGTTCATACAGATAGCGGTGTAGATATTTCCATGTTCATAGAGATAGCGGTGTATGTATTTCCATGTTTATACGGATAGCGGTGTAGATATTTCCATTTTTATTCAGATAGCTGTGTATATATTTCCCTGTTCAAACAGTTAGCGGTTTAGATATTTCCATGTTCATAAAGATAGCGGTGTAGATATTTCCATGTTTATACAGATAGCGGTGAAAATGTATGCATGTTTACACAGATAGCGGTGTAGATATTTCCATGTTCATCCAGAATGCTGTGTAGATATATCCATGTTCATACAGACGGCGGTGAAGATATTTCCATGTTCATACAGATAGCGGTGTAGATATTTCCATGTTCATACAGATAGCGGTGTAGATATTTCCATGTTCATACAGATGGCGGTGTAGATATTTCCATTTTCATACAGATAGCGGTGTAGTTATTTCCATGTGTAAAGAGATACCTGTGTAGATATTTCCAAGCATATGCAGATAGCTGTGTAGCAATTTCCATTTTCATGCAGACAGCGGTGTATATATATCCCTGTTCAAACAGATAGCGGTGTAGATATTTCCATGTTCATACAGATGGTGGTGTAGATATTTCCATGTTCATACAGATAGCGGTGTAGATATTTCCATGTTAATACAGATAGCGGTGTAGATATTTCCATGTTCATACAGATAGTGGTGTATGTATTTCCATGTTCATACAGATAGCGGTGTAGATATTTCCATTTTCATGCAGATAGCGGTGTATATATTTCCCTGTTCAAACAGATATCGGTTTAGATATTTCCATGTTCATAAAGATAGCGCTGTAGATATTTCCATGTTTATACAGATAGCGGTGAAGATGTATGCATGTTTACACAGATAGCCGTGTACATATTTCCATGTTCATCCAGAATGCTGTGTAGATATATCCATGTTCATACAGATGGCGGTGAAGATACTTCCATGTTCATACTGATAGCGGTGTAGATATTTCCATGTTCATACAGGTAGCAGTGTAGATATTTCCATGTTCATACAGATAGCGCTGCTGATATTTCCATGTTCATACAGGTAGCGGTGTAGATATTTCCATGTTTATACAGATAGCGGTGTAGATATTTCCATGTTTGTACAGATAGCGTTGTAGATATTTCCATGTTGATACAGATAGCGGTGTAGATATCTCCATCTTAATACAGATGGCGGTGTAGATATTTATATGTTCATACTGATGGCGGTGCAGATATTTCCATGTTCATACAGATGGCGGTGTAGATATTTCCATGTTCATACAGATAGCGGTGTAGTTATTTCCATGTGTAAAGAGATACCTGTGTAGATATTTCCATGTATATGCAGATAGCTGTGTAGCAATTTCCATTTTCATGCAGAGAGCGGTGTATATATTTCCCTGTTCAAACAGATAGCGGTGTAGATATTTCCATGTTCATACAGAAAGCGGTGTAGATATTTCCATGTTCATACAGATAGCGGTGTGGATATTTCCGTGTTCATACAGAAAGCGGTGCTGATATTTCCATGTTTTTACAGGTAGCGGTGAAGGTATTTCCATGTTTATACAGATAGCGTTGTAGATATTTCCATGTTCATACAGATAGCGGTGCTGATATTTCCATGTTTTTGCAGGTAGCGGTGAAGATATTTCCATGTTTATACAGATAGCGGTGTAGATATTTCCATGTTTATACTGATAGCGGTGTAGATATCTCCATTTTAATACAGATGGCGGTGTAGATATTTATAGGTTCATACAGATGGCGGTTCAGATATTTCCATTTTCATACAGATGGCGGTGTAGATATTTCCATGTTCATACAGATAGCGGTGTAGTTATTTCCATGTGTAAAGAGATAGCTGTGTAGATATTTCCATGTATATGCAGATAGCTGTGTAGATATTTCCATTTTCATGCAGATAGCGCTGTATATATTTCCCTGTTCAAACAGTTAGTGGTGTAGATATTTCCATGTTCATGCAGATAGCGGTGTAGATATTTCCATGTTCATACAGATAGCGGTGTAGATATTTCCATGTTCATCCAGATGGCTGCGTAGATATATCCATGTTCATACAGATGGCGGTGAAGATATTTCCATGTACATACAGATAGCGGTGTAGATATTTCCATGTTCATACAGATAGCCGTGTAGATATTGCCATGTTCATACCGATAGCGGTGCTGATACTTCCATGTTTATACAGGTAGCTGTGTACATATTTAAATGTTTATACAGATAGCGGTGTAGATATTTCCATGTTCATACAGATAGCGGTGTAGATATTTCCATGTTTATACAGATAGCGGTGTAGATATCTCCTTCTTAATACAGATGGCGGTGTAGATATTTACATGTTCATACAGATGGCGGTGCAGATATTTCCATGTTCATACAGATGGCGGTGTAGATATTTCCATGTTTATGGAGATAGCGGTGTAGTTATTTCCATGTGTAAAGAGACAGCTGTGTAGATATTTCCATGTATATGGAGATAGCTGTGTAGATATTTCCATTTTCATGCAGATAGTGGTGTAGATATTTCCATGTCCAAACAGATAGCGATGTAGATATTTCCATGTTCATACAGATAGCGATGTAGATGTTTCCATGTTTATACACATAGCGGTGAAGATGTATGCATGTTTACACAGACAGCTGTGTTGATATTTCCATGTTCATACAGATAGTGGTGTAGATATTTCCATGTTCATCCAGATGGCTGTGTAGACATATCCATGTTCATTCAGATGGCGGTGGAGATATTTCCATGTTGATACAGATAGCGGTGTAGACATTTCCAAGTTCATACAGATAGCGGTGTAGATATTTCCATGTTCATACAGATGGCTGTGTAGATATATCCATGTTCATACAGATGGCGGTTTAGATATTTCCATGTTCATTCCGATAGCGGTGCTGATATTTCCATCTTTATACAGGTAGCGGTGAAGATATTTCCATGTTTATAAAGATAGCGGTGTAGATATTTCCATGTTTATACACATAGCGGTGTAGATATTTCCATGTTTATACAGATAGCGGTGTAGATATCTCCATCTTAATACAGATATCGGTGTAGATATTTATATGTTCATACAGACGGCGGTGCAGATGTTTCCATGTTCATACAAATGGCGGTGTAGATATTTCCATATTCATACAGATAGCGGTGTAGTTATTTCCATGTGTAAAGAGATAGCTGTGTAGATATTTCCAAGTATATGTAGATAGCTGTGTAGATATTTCCATTTTCATGCAGATAGCGGTGTATATATTTTGCTGTTCCAACAGTTACCGGTGTAGAGATTTCCATGTTCATGAAGATAGCGGTGTAGATATTTCCATGTTTATACAGATAGCGGTGAAGATGTATGCATGTATACACAGATAGCGGTGTAGATATTTCCATGTTCATCCAGATGGCTGTGTAGACATATCCATGTTCATACAGAGAGCGGTCTAGATATTTCCATGTTCATACAGATAGTGGAGCAGATATTTCCATGTCCATCCAGATGGCTGTGTAGATATTTCCATGTTCATACAGATAGCGGTGTAGATATTTCCATGTTCATACAGATTGCGGTGTAGATATTTCCATGTTCATCCAGATGGCTGCGTAGATATATCCATGTTCATATAGATGGTGGTGAAGATATTTCCATGTACATACAGATAGCGGTGTAGATATTTCCATGTTCATACGGATAGCTGTGTAGATATTGCCATGTTCATACCGATAGCGGTGCTGATACTTCCATGTTTATACAGGTAGCGGTGTACATATTTCCGTGTTTATACAGATGGCTGTGTAGATATATCTATGTTCATACAGATGGCGGTGTAGATATTTCCAGGTTCATACAGATAGCGGTGCAGATATTTCCATGTTCATCCAGATGGCTGTGTTGATATATCCATGTTCATAGAGATGGCGGAGAAGATATTTCCATGTTCATACAGATGGCGGTGTAGATATTTCCATGTTCATACAGATAGCGGTGTAGATATTTCCATGTTCATACAGATAGCGGTGTAGATATTTCCATGTTCATACTGATAGCGGTGTATGTATTTCCATGTTCATACAGATAGCGGTGTAGATATTTCCATTTTTATGCAGATAGCGGTGTATATATTCCCCTGTTCAAACAGTTAGCGGTTTAGATATTTCCATGTTCATAAAGATAGCGGTGTAGATATTTCCATGTTTATACAGATAGCGGTGAAAATGTATGCATGTTTACACAGATAGCGGTGTAGATATTTCCATGTTCATCCAGAATGCTGTGTAGATATATCCATGTTCATACAGATGGCGGTGAAGATATTTCCATGTTCATACAGATAGCGGTGTAGATATTTCCATGTTCATACAGATAGCGGTGTATGTATTTCCAAGTTCATACAGATAGCGGTGTAGGTATTTCCATGTTCATCCAGAAGGCTGTGTAGATATTTCCATGTTCATGCAGATAGCGGTGTAGATATTTCCATCTTCACACAGATAGCGGTTTAGATATTTCCATGTTCATCCAGATGGCTGTGTAGATATATCCATGTTCATACAGATGGCGGAGAAGATATTTCCATGTTCATACAGATGGCGGTGTAGATATTTCCATGTTCACACAGATAGCGGTGTAGATATTTCCATGTTCATACAGATAGCAGTGTAGATATTTCCATGTTCATACAGATAGCGGTGTATGTATTTCTATGTTCATACAGATAGCGGTGTAGATATTTCCATTTTTATGCAGATAGCGGTGTATATATTCCCCTGCTCAGTTTGCGGTTTAGATATTTCCATGTTCATAAAGATAGCTGTGTAGATATTTCCATGCTTATACAGATAGCGGTGAAAATGTATGCATGTTTACACAGATAGCGGTGTAGATATTTCCATGTTCATCCAGAATGCTGTGTAGATATATCCATTTTCATACAGACGGCGGTGAAGATATTTCCATGTTCATACAGATAGCGGTGTAGATATTTCCATGTTCATACAGATAGCGGTGTAGATATTTCCATGTTCATACAGATAGCGGTCTATGTACTTCCATGTTCATACAGATAGCGGTGTAGATATTTCCATGTTCATCCAGATGGCTGTGTAGATATTTCCATGCTCATGCAGATAGCGGTGCAGATATTTCCATGTTCATACAGATAGCGGTGTAGATATTTCCATGTTCATCCAGATGGCTGTGTAGATATATCCATGTTCATACAGATGGCGATGAAGATATTTCCATGTTCATACAGATAGCGGTGTAGATATTTCCATGTTCATACAGATTGCCGTGTAGATATTGCCATGTTCATACCGATAGCGGTGCTGATACTTCCATGTTTATACAGGTAGCGGTGTACATATTTCCGTGTTTATACAGATAGCGGTGTAGATATTTCCATGTTCATACAGATAGCGGTGTAGATATTTCCATCTTTATACAGATAGCGGTGTAGATATCTCCTTCTTAATACAGATGGCTGTGTAGACATTTATATGTACATACAGATGGCGGTGCAGATATTTCCATGTTCATACAAATGGCGGTGTAGATATTTCCATGTTTATAGAGAGAGTGGTGTAGTTATTTCCAAGTGTAAGGAGATAGCTGTGTAGATATTTCCATATATATGCAGATAGCTGTGTAGATATTTCCATTTTCATGCAGATAGCGGTGTAGATATTTCCATGTTCAAACAGATAGCAGTGTAGATATTTCCATGTTCATACAGATAGCGGTGTAGATATTTCCATGTTTATACAGATGGCTGTGTAGATATATCCATGTTCATACAGATGGCGGTGTAGATATTTCCATGTTCATACTGATAGCGGTGTAGATATTTCCATGTTCATCCAGATGGCTGTGTAGATATATCCATGTTCAAACATACAGATGGCAGAGAAGATATTTCCATGTTCATACAGATAGCGGTGTAAATATTTCCATGTTCATACAGATAGCGGTGTAGATATTTCCATGTTCATCCAGATGGCTGTGTAGATATATCCATGTTCATACAGATGGCGGAGAAGATATTTCCATGTTCATACAGATAGCGGTGTAGATATTTCCATGTTCATACAGATAGCGGTGTAGATATTTCCATGTTCATACAGATAGCGGTGTAGATGTTTCCATCTTCGTGCAGATAGCGGTGTAGATATTTCCATGTTCATCCAGATGGCTGTGTAGATATATCCATGTTCATACAGATGGCGGTGAAGATATTTCCATGTTCATACAGATAGCGGTGTAGATATTTCCCTGTTCATACAGATAGCCGTGTAGATATTGCCATGTTCATACCGATAGCGGTGCTGATACTTCCATGTTTATACAGGTAGCTGTGTACATATTTAAATGTTTATACAGATAGCGGTGTAGATATTTCCATGTTCATACAGATAGCGGTGTAGATATTTCCATGTTTATACAGATAGCGGTGTAGATATCTCCTTCTTAATACAGATGGCGGTGTAGATATTTACATGTTCATACAGATGGCGGCGCAGATATTTCCATGTTCATACAGATGGCGGTGTAGATATTTCCATGTTTATAGAGATAGCGGTGTAGTTATTTCCATGTGTAAAGAGATAGCTGTGTAGATATTTCCATGTATATGGAGATAGCTGTGTAGATATTTCCATTTTCATGCAGATAGTGGTATAGATATTTCCATGTCCAATCAGATAGCGATGTAGATATTTCCATGTTCATACAGATAGCGGTGTAGATATTTCCATGTTTATACACATAGCGGTGAAGATGTATGCATGTTTACACAGATAGCTGTGTTGATATTTCCATGTTCATACAGATAGTGGTGTAGCTATTTCCATGTTCATCCAGATGGCTGTGTAGACATATCCATGTTCATTCAGATGGCGGTGGAGATATTTCCATGTTGATACAGATAGCGGTGTAGACATTTCCAAGTTCATACAGATAGCGGTGTAGATATTTCCATGTTCATACAGATGGCTGTGTAGATATATCCATGTTCATACAGATGGCGGTTTAGATATTTCCATGTTCATTCCGATAGCGGTGCTGATATTTCCATCTTTATACAGGTAGCGGTGAAGATATTTCCATGTTTATAAAGATAGCGGTGTAGATATTTCCATGTTTATACACATAGCGGTGTAGATATTTCCATGTTTATACAGATAGCGGTGTAGATATCTCCATCTTAATACAGATATCGGTGTAGATATTTATATGTTCATACAGACGGCGGTGCAGATGTTTCCATGTTCATACAAATGGCGGTGTAGATATTTCCATATTCATACAGATAGCGGTGTAGTTATTTCCATGTGTAAAGAGATAGCTGTGTAGATATTTCCAAGTATATGTAGATAGCTGTGTAGATATTTCCATTTTCATGCAGATAGCGGTGTATATATTTTGCTGTTCCAACAGTTACCGGTGTAGAGATTTCCATGTTCATGAAGATAGCGGTGTAGATATTTCCATGTTTATACAGATAGAGGTGAAGATGTATGCATGTATACACAGATAGCGGTGTAGATATTTCCATGTTCATCCAGATGGCTGTGTAGACATATCCATGTTCATACAGAGAGCGGTCTAGATATTTCCATGTTCATACAGATAGTGGAGCAGATATTTCCATGTTCATCCAGATGGCTGTGTAGATATTTCCATGTTCATACAGATAGCGGTGTAGATATTTCCATGTTCATACAGATTGCGGTGTAGATATTTCCATGTTCATCCAGATGGCTGCGTAGATATATCCATGTTCATATAGATGGTGGTGAAGATATTTCCATGTACATACAGATAGCGGTGTAGATATTTCCATGTTCATACGGATAGCTGTGTAGATATTGCCATGTTCATACCGATAGCGGTGCTGATACTTCCATGTTTATACAGGTAGCGGTGTACATATTTCCGTGTTTATACAGATGGCTGTGTAGATATATCTATGTTCATACAGATGGCAGTGTAGATATTTCCAGGTTCATACAGATAGCGGTGCAGATATTTCCATGTTCATCCAGATGGCTGTGTTGATATATCCATGTTCATACAGATGGCGGAGAAGATATTTCCATGTTCATACAGATGGCGGTGTAGATATTTCCATGTTCATACAGATAGCGGTGTAGATATTTCCATGTTCATACAGATAGCGGTGTAGATATTTCCATGTTCATACAGATAGCGGTGTATGTATTTCCATGTTCATACAGATAGCGGTGTAGATATTTCCATTTTTATGCAGATAGCGGTGTATATATTCCCCTGTTCAAACAGTTAGCGGTTTAGATATTTCCATGTTCATAAAGATAGCGGTGTAGATATTTCCATGTTTATACAGATAGCGGTGAAAATGTATGCATGTTTACACAGATACCGGTGTAGATATTTCCATGTTCATCCAGAATGCTGTGTAGATATATCCATGTTCATACAGATGGCGGTGAAGATATTTCCATGTTCATACAGATAGCGGTGTAGATATTTCCATGTTCATACAGATAGCGGTGTATGTATTTCCATGTTCATACAGATAGCGGTGTAGGTATTTCCATGTTCATCCAGATGGCTGTGTAGATATTTCCATGTTCATGCAGATAGCGGTGTAGATATTTCCATGTTCACACAGATAGCGGTTTAGATATTTCCATGTTCATCCAGATGGCTGTGTAGATATATCCATGTTCAGACAAATGGCGGAGAAGATATTTCCATGTTCATACAGATGGTGGTGTAGATATTTCCATGTTCACACAGATAGCGGTGTAGATATTTCCATGTTCATACAGATAGCGGTGTAGATATTTCCATGTTCATACAGATAGCGGTGTATGTATTTCTATGTTCATACAGATAGCGGTGTAGATATTTCCATTTTTATGCAGATAGCGGTGTAGATATTCCCCTGCTCAGTTTGCGGTTTAGATATTTCCATGTTCATAAAGATAGCTGTGTAGATATTTCCATGCTTATACAGATAGCGGTGAAAATGTATGCATGTTTACACAGATAGCGGTGTAGATATTTCCATGTTCATCCAGAATGCTGTGTAGATATATCCATGTTCATACAGACGGCGGTGAAGATATTTCCATGTTCATACAGATAGCGGTGTAGATATTTCCATGTTCATACAGATAGCGGTGTAGATATTTCCATGTTCATACAGATAGCGGTCTATGTACTTCCATGTTCATACAGATAGCGGTGTAGATATTTCCATGTTCATCCAGATGGCTGTGTAGATATTTCCATGTTCATGCAGATAGCGGTGCAGATATTTCCATGTTCATACAGATAGCGGTGTAGATATTTCCATGTTCATCCAGATGGCTGTGTAGATATATCCATGTTCATACAGATGGCGATGAAGATATTTCCATGTTCATACAGATAGCGGTGTAGATATTTCCATGTTCATACAGATTGCCGTGTAGATATTGCCATGTTCATACCGATAGCGGTGCTGATACTTCCATGTTTATACAGGTAGCGGTGTACATATTTCCGTGTTTATACAGATAGCGGTGTAGATATTTCCATGTTCATACAGATAGCGGTGTAGATATTTCCATCTTTATACAGATAGCGGTGTAGATATCTCCTTCTTAATACAGATGGCTGTGTAGACAATTATATGTTCATACAGATGGCGGTGCAGATATTTCCATGTTCATACAGATGGCGGTGTAGATATTTCCATGTTTATAGAGAGAGTGGTGTAGTTATTTCCAAGTGTAAGGAGATAGCTGTGTAGATATTTCCATATATATGCAGATAGCTGTGTAGATATTTCCATTTTCATGCAGATAGCGGTGTAGATATTTCCATGTTCAAACAGATAGCAGTGTAGATATTTCCATGTTCATACAGATAGCGGTGTAGATATTTCCATGTTTATACAGATGGCTGTGTAGATATATCCATGTTCATACAGATGGCGGTGTAGATATTTCCATGTTCATACTGATAGCGGTGTAGATATTTCCATGTTCATCCAGATGGCTGTGTAGATATATCCATGTTCAAACATACAGATGGCAGAGAAGATATTTCCATGTTCATACAGATAGCGGTGTAAATATTTCCATGTTCATACAGATAGCGGTGTAGATATTTCCATGTTCATCCAGATGGCTGTGTAGATATATCCATGTTCATACAGATGGCGGAGAAGATATTTCCATGTTCATACAGATAGCGGTGTAGATATTTCCATGTTCATACAGATAGCGGTGTAGATATTTCCATGTTCATACAGATAGCGGTGTAGATATTTCCATCTTCGTGTAGATAGCGTAGTAGATATTTCCATGTTCATCCAGATGGCTGTGTAGATATATCCATGTTCATACAGATGGCGGTGAAGATATTTCCATGTTCATACAGATAGCGGTGTAGATATTTCCATGTTCATACAGATAGCCGTGTAGATATTGCCATGTTCATACCGATAGCGGTGCTGATACTTCCATGTTTATACAGGTAGCTGTGTACATATTTAAATGTTTATACAGATAGCGGTGTAGATATTTCCATGTTCATACAGATAGCGGTGTAGATATTTCCATGTTTATACAGATAGAGGTGTAGATATCTCCTTCTTAATACAGATGGCGGTGTAGATATTTACATGTTCATACAGATGGCGGTGCAGATATTTCCATGTTCATACAGATGGCGGTGTAGATATTTCCATGTTTATGGAGATAGCGGTGTAGTTATTTCCATGTGTAAAGAGACAGCTGTGTAGATATTTCCATGTATATGGAGATAGCTGTGTAGATATTTCCATTTTCATGCAGATAGTGGTGTAGATATTTCCATGTCCAAACAGATAGCGATGTAGATATTTCCATGTTCATACAGATAGCGATGTAGATGTTTCCATGTTTATACACATAGCGGTGAAGATGTATGCATGTTTACACAGACAGCTGTGTTGATATTTCCATGTTCATACAGATAGTGGTGTAGATATTTCCATGTTCATCCAGATGGCTGTGTAGACATATCCATGTTCATTCAGATGGCGGTGGAGATATTTCCATGTTGATACAGATAGCGGTGTAGACATTTCCAAGTTCATACAGATAGCGGTGTAGATATTTCCATGTTCATACAGATGGCTGTGTAGATATATCCATGTTCATACAGATGGCGGTTTAGATATTTCCATGTTCATTCCGATAGCGGTGCTGATATTTCCATCTTTATACAGGTAGCGGTGAAGATATTTCCATGTTTATAAAGATAGCGGTGTAGATATTTCCATGTTTATACACATAGCGGTGTAGATATTTCCATGTTTATACAGATAGCGGTGTAGATATCTCCATCTTAATACAGATATCGGTGTAGATATTTATATGTTCATACAGACGGCGGTGCAGATGTTTCCATGTTCATACAAATGGCGGTGTAGATATTTCCATATTCATACAGATAGCGGTGTAGTTATTTCCATGTGTAAAGAGATAGCTGTGTAGATATTTCCAAGTATATGTAGATAGCTGTGTAGATATTTCCATTTTCATGCAGATAGCGGTGTATATATTTTGCTGTTCCAACAGTTACCGGTGTAGAGATTTCCATGTTCATGAAGATAGCGGTGTAGATATTTCCATGTTTATACAGATAGCGGTGAAGATGTATGCATGTATACACAGATAGCGGTGTAGATATTTCCATGTTCATCCAGATGGCTGTGTAGACATATCCATGTTCATACAGAGAGCGGTCTAGATATTTCCATGTTCATACAGATAGTGGAGCAGATATTTCCATGTCCATCCAGATGGCTGTGTAGATATTTCCATGTTCATACAGATAGCGGTGTAGATATTTCCATGTTCATACAGATTGCGGTGTAGATATTTCCATGTTCATCCAGATGGCTGCGTAGATATATCCATGTTCATATAGATGGTGGTGAAGATATTTCCATGTACATACAGATAGCGGTGTAGATATTTCCATGTTCATACGGATAGCTGTGTAGATATTGCCATGTTCATACCGATAGCGGTGCTGATACTTCCATGTTTATACAGGTAGCGGTGTACATATTTCCGTGTTTATACAGATGGCTGTGTAGATATATCTATGTTCATACAGATGGCGGTGTAGATATTTCCAGGTTCATACAGATAGCGGTGCAGATATTTCCATGTTCATCCAGATGGCTGTGTTGATATATCCATGTTCATAGAGATGGCGGAGAAGATATTTCCATGTTCATACAGATGGCGGTGTAGATATTTCCATGTTCATACAGATAGCGGTGTAGATATTTCCATGTTCATACAGATAGCGGTGTAGATATTTCCATGTTCATACTGATAGCGGTGTATGTATTTCCATGTTCATACAGATAGCGGTGTAGATATTTCCATTTTTATGCAGATAGCGGTGTATATATTCCCCTGTTCAAACAGTTAGCGGTTTAGATATTTCCATGTTCATAAAGATAGCGGTGTAGATATTTCCATGTTTATACAGATAGCGGTGAAAATGTATGCATGTTTACACAGATACCGGTGTAGATATTTCCATGTTCATCCAGAATGCTGTGTAGATATATCCATGTTCATACAGATGGCGGTGAAGATATTTCCATGTTCATACAGATAGCGGTGTAGATATTTCCATGTTCATACAGATAGCGGTGTATGTATTTCCAAGTTCATACAGATAGCGGTGTAGGTATTTCCATGTTCATCCAGATGGCTGTGTAGATATTTCCATGTTCATGCAGATAGCGGTGTAGATATTTCCATGTTCACACAGATAGCGGTTTAGATATTTCCATGTTCATCCAGATGGCTGTGTAGATATATCCATGTTCATACAGATGGCGGAGAAGATATTTCCATGTTCATACAGATGGCGGTGTAGATATTTCCATGTTCACACAGATAGCGGTGTAGATATTTCCATGTTCATACAGATAGCAGTGTAGATATTTCCATGTTCATACAGATAGCGGTGTATGTATTTCTATGTTCATACAGATAGCGGTGTAGATATTTCCATTTTTATGCAGATAGCGGTGTATATATTCCCCTGCTCAGTTTGCGGTTTAGATATTTCCATGTTCATAAAGATAGCGGTGTAGATATTTCCATGCTTATACAGATAGCGGTGAAAATGTATGCATGTTTACACAGATAGCGGTGTAGATATTTCCATGTTCATCCAGAATGCTGTGTAGATATATCCATGTTCATACAGATGGCGGTGAAGATATTTCCATGTTCATACAGATAGCGGTGTAGATATTTCCATGTTCATACAGATAGCGGTGTATGTATTTCCATGTTCATACAGATAGCGGTGTAGGTATTTCCATGTTCATCCAGATGGCTGTGTAGATATTTCCATGTTCATGCAGATAGCGGTGTAGATATTTCCATGTTCATACAGATAGCGGTGTAGATATTTCCATGTTCATCCAGATGGCTGTGTAGATATATCCATGTTCATACAGATGGCGGAGAAGATATTTCCATGTTCATACAGATGGCGGTGTAGATATTTCCATGTTCACACAGATAGCGTTGTAGATATTTCCATGTTCATACAGATAGCAGTGTAGATATTTCCATGTTCATACAGATAGCGGTGTATGTATTTCTATGTTCATACAGATAGCGGTGTAGATATTTCCATTTTTATGCAGATAGCGCTGTATATATTCCCCTGCTCAGTTTGCGGTTTAGATATTTCCATGTTCATAAAGATAGCGGTGTAGATATTTCCATGCTTATACAGATAGCGGTGAAAATGTATGCATGTTTACACAGATAGCGGTGTAGATATTTCCATGTTCATCCAGAATGCTGTGTAGATATATCCATTTTCATACAGACGGCGGTGAAGATATTTCCATGTTCATACAGATAGCGGTGTAGATATTTCCATGTTCATACAGATAGCGGTGTAGATATTTCCATGTTCATACAGATAGCGGTCTATGTACTTCCATGTTCATACAGATAGCGGTGTAGATATTTCCATGTTCATCCAGATGGCTGTGTAGATATTTCCATGCTCATGCAGATAGCGGTGCAGATATTTCCATGTTCATACAGATAGCGGTGTAGATATTTCCATGTTCATCCAGATGGCTGTGTAGATATATCCATGTTCATACAGATGGCGATGAAGATATTTCCATGTTCATACAGATAGCGGTGTAGATATTTCCATGTTCATACAGATTGCCGTGTAGATATTGCCATGTTCATACCGATAGCGGTGCTGATACTTCCATGTTTATACAGGTAGCGGTGTACATATTTCCGTGTTTATACAGATAGCGGTGTAGATATTTCCATGTTCATACAGATAGCGGTGTAGATATTTCCATCTTTATACAGATAGCGGTGTAGATATCTCCTTCTTAATACAGATGGCTGTGTAGACATTTATATGTACATACAGATGGCGGTGCAGATATTTCCATGTTCATACAAATGGCGGTGTAGATATTTCCATGTTTATAGAGAGAGTGGTGTAGTTATTTCCAAGTGTAAGGAGATAGCTGTGTAGATATTTCCATATATATGCAGATAGCTGTGTAGATATTTCCATTTTCATGCAGATAGCGGTGTAGATATTTCCATGTTCAAACAGATAGCAGTGTAGATATTTCCATGTTCATACAGATAGCGGTGTAGATATTTCCATGTTTATACAGATGGCTGTGTAGATATATCCATGTTCATACAGATGGCGGTGTAGATATTTCCATGTTCATACTGATAGCAGTGTAGATATTTCCATGTTCATACTGATGGCGGTGTAGATATTTCCATGTTCATACTGATAGCGGTGTATGTATTTCCATGTTCATACAGATAGCGGTGTAGATATTTCCATTTTTATGCAGATAGCGGTGTATATATTCCCCTGTTCAAACAGTTAGCGGTTTAGATATTTCCATGTTCATAAAGATAGCGGTGTAGATATTTCCATGTTTATACAGATAGCGGTGAAAATGTATGCATGTTTACACAGATACCGGTGTAGATATTTCCATGTTCATCCAGAATGCTGTGTAGATATATCCATGTTCATACAGATGGCGGTGAAGATATTTCCATGTTCATACAGATAGCGGTGTAGATATTTCCATGTTCATACAGATAGCGGTGTATGTATTTCCATGTTCATACAGATAGCGGTGTAGGTATTTCCATGTTCATCCAGATGGCTGTGTAGATATTTCCATGTTCATGCAGATAGCGGTGTAGATATTTCCATGTTCACACAGATAGCGGTTTAGATATTTCCATGTTCATCCAGATGGCTGTGTAGATATATCCATGTTCAGACAAATGGCGGAGAAGATATTTCCATGTTCATACAGATGGTGGTGTAGATATTTCCATGTTCACACAGATAGCGGTGTAGATATTTCCATGTTCATACAGATAGCGGTGTAGATATTTCCATGTTCATACAGATAGCGGTGTATGTATTTCTATGTTCATACAGATAGCGGTGTAGATATTTCCATTTTTATGCAGATAGCGGTGTATATATTCCCCTGCTCAGTTTGCGGTTTAGATATTTCCATGTTCATAAAGATAGCGGTGTAGATATTTCCATGCTTATACAGATAGCGGTGAAAATGTATGCATGTTTACACAGATAGCGGTGTAGATATTTCCATGTTCATCCAGAATGCTGTGTAGATATATCCATGTTCATACAGATGGCGGTGAAGATATTTCCATGTTCATACAGATAGCGGTGTATGTATTTCCATGTTCATACAGATAGCGGTGTATATAATTCCATGTTCATCCAAATGGCTGTGTAGATATTTCCATGTTCATGCAGTTAGCGGTGTAGATATTTCCATGTTCATACAGACAGCGGTGTAGATACTTCCATGTTCATCCAGATGGCTGTGTAGATATATCCATGTTAATACAGACGGCATTGAAGATATTTCCATGTTCATACAGATAGCGGTGTAGATATTTCCATGTTCATACAGATAGCCATGTAGATATTGCCATGTTCATACCGATATCGGTGCTGATACTTCCATGTTTATACAGGTAGCTGTGTACAAATATCCATGTTTATACAGATAGCGGTGTAGATATTTCCATGTTCATACAGATAGCGGTGCAGATATTTCCATGTTTATACAGATAGCGATGTAGATATCTCCTTCTTAATACAGATGGCGGTGTAGTTATTTACATGTTCATACAGATGGCGGTGCAGATATTTCCATGTTCATACAGATGGCGGTGTAGATATTTCCATGTTTATAGAGAAGGTGGTGTAGTTATTTCCATGTGTAAAGAGATAGCTGTGTAGATATTTCCATGTTCATACATATGGTGGTGTAGATATTTCCATGTTCATACAGATGGCGGTGTAGATATTTCCATGTTCATACAGATAGCGGTGTAGATATTTCCATGTTCATACAGATAGCGGTGTATGTATTTCCATGTTCATACAGATAGCGGTGTAGATATTTCCATGTTCATACAGATAGCGGTGCTGATATTTCCATGTTTTTGCAGGTAGCGGTGAAGATATTTCCATGTTTATACAGATAGCGGTGTAGATATTTCCATGTTTATACTGATAGCGGTGTAGATATCTCCATTTTAATACAGATGGCGGTGTAGATATTTATATGTTCATACAGATGGTGGTTCAGATATTTCCATTTTCATACAGATGGCGGTGTAGATATTTCCATGTTCAAACAGATAGCGGTGTATGTATTTCCACGTTCATACAGATAGCGGTGTAGAAATTTCCATTTTCAAGCAGATAGCGGTGTATATATTTCCATGTTCAAACAGTTAGCAGTGTAGATATTTCCATGTTCATAAAGATAGCGGTGTAGGTATTTCCATGTTTATACAGATAGCGGTGAAAATGTATGCATGTTTACACAGATAGCGGTGTTGATATTTCCATGTTCATCCAGATGGCTGTGTAGATATATCCATGTTCATACAGATGGCGGTGAAGTTATTTCCATGTTCATACAGATAGCGGTGTAGATATTTCCATGTTCATACAGATAGCGGTGTAGATATTTCCATGTTCATACAGATAGCGGTGTATGTATTTCCATGTTCATACAGATAGCGGTGTAGATATTTCCATGTTAATCCAGATGGCTGTGTAGATATTTCCATGTTCATGCAGATAGCGGTGTAGATATTTCCATGTTCATACAGATAGCGGTGTAGATATTTCCATGTTCATCCAGATGGCTGCGTAGATATATCCATGTTCATACAGATGGCGGTGAAGATATTTCCATGTACATACAGATAGCGGTGTAGATATTTCCATGTTCATACAGATAGCCGTGTAGATATTGCCATGTTCAAACCGATAGCGGTGCTGATACTTCCATGTTTATACAGGTAGCGGTGTACATATTTCCGTGTTTATACAGATGGCTGTGTAGATATATCCATGTTCATACAGATGGCGGTTTAGATATTTCCATGTTCATCCAGATGGCTGTGTAGATATATCCATGTTCATACAGATGGCGGAGAAGATATTTCCATGTTCATACAGATGGCGGTGTAGATATTTCCATGTTCATACAGATAGCGGTGTAGATATTTCCATGTTCATACAGATAGCGGTGTATGTATTTCCATGTTCATACAGATAGCGGTGTAGATATTTCCATTTTTATGCAGATAGCGGTGTATATATTCCCCTGTTCAAACAGTTAGCGGTTTAGATATTTCCATGGTCATAAAGATAGCGGTGTAGATATTTCCATGTTTATACAGATAGCGGTGAAAATGTATGCATGTTTACACAGATAGCGGTGTAGATATTTCCATGTTCATCCAGAATGCTGTGTAGATATATCCATGTTCATACAGATGGCGGTGAAGATATTTCCATGTTCATACAGATAGCGGTGTAGGTATTTCCATGTTCATACAGAAAGCGGTGTAGATATTTCCATGTTCAAACAGATAGCGGTGTATGTATTTCCATTTTCATACAGTTAGCGGTGTATATATTTCCATTTTCAAGCAGATAGCGGTGTATATACTTCCATGTTCAAACAGTTAGCGGTGTAGATATTTCCATGTTCATAAAGATAGCGGTGTAGATATTTCCATGTTTATGCAGACAGCAGTGAAAATGTAGGCATGTTTACACAGATAGCGGTGTAGACATTTCCATGTTCATCCAGATGGCTGTGTAGATATATCCATGTTCATATAGATGGCGGTGAGAATATTTCCATGTTCATACAGATAGCGGTGTAGATATTTCCATGTGCATACAGATAGCGGTGTAGATATTTCCATGTTCATACAGATAGCGGTGTAGATATTTCCATGTTCATCCAGATGGCTGTGTAGATATTTCCATGTTCATACAGATAGCGGTGTAGATATTTCCATGTTCATACAGATAGCGGTGTACATATTTCCATGTTCATACAGATGGCGGTGTAGATATTTCCATTTTCATACAGATAGCTGTGTAGTTATTTCCATGTGTAAAGAGATACCTGTGTAGATATTTCCATGTATATGCAGATAGCTGTGTAGCAATTTTCATTTTCATGCAGACAGCGGTGTATATATTTCCCTGTTCAAACAGATAGCGGTGTAGATATTTCCATGTTCATACAGATAGCGGTGTAGATATTTCCATGTTAATACAGATAGCGGTGTGGATATTTCCATGTTCATACAGATAGCGGTGCTGATATTTCCATGTTTTTACAGGGAGCGGTGAAGGTATTTCCATGTTTATACAGATAGCGTTGTAGATATTTCCATGTTTATACAGTTAGCGGTGTAGATATTTCCATGTTTATACAGATAGCGGTGTAGATATCTCCATTTTAATACAGATGGCGGTGTATATATTTTTATGTTCATGCAGATGGCGGTTCAGATATTTCCACTTTCATACAGATGGCGGTGTAGATATTTCCATGTTCATACAGATAGCGGTGTAGTTATTTCCATGTGTAAAGAGATAGCTTTGTAGATATTTCCATGTATATGCAGATAGCTGTGTAGATATTTCCATTTTCATGCAGATAGCGGTGTATATATTTCCCTGTTCAAACAGTTAGCGGTGTAGATATTTCCATATTCAGAAAGATAGCGGTGTAGATATTTCCATGTTTATACAGATAGCGGTGAAGAAGTATGCATGTTTACACAGATAGCAGTGTAGATATTTCCATGTTCATCCAGATGGCTGTGTAGATACATCCATGTTCATACAGATAGCGGTGTAGATATTTCCAGGTTCATACAGATAGCGGTGCAGATATTTCCATGTTCATCCAGATGGCTGTGTTGATATATCCATGTTCATACAGATGGCGGAGAAGATATTTCCATGTTCATACAGATGGCGGTGTAGATATTTCCATGTTCATACAGATAGCGGTGTAGATATTTCCATGTTCATACAGATAGCGGTGTAGATATTTATATGTTCATACAGATAGTGGTGTATGTATTTCCACGTTCATACAGATAGCGGTGTAGATATTTCAATTTTTATGCAGATAACGGTGTATATATTTCCCTGTTCAAACAGTTAGCGGTTTAGATATTTCCATGTTCATACAGATGGCGGTGTAGATATTTCCATGTTTATAGAGATAGTGGTGTAGTTATTTCCAAGTGTAAGGAGATAGCTGTGTAGATATTTCCATATATATGCAGATAGCTGTGTAGATATTTCCATTTTCATGCAGATAGCGCTGTAGATATTTCCATGTTCAAACAGTTAGCAGTGTAGATATTTCCATGTTCATACAGATAGCGGTGTAGATATTTCCATGTTTATACAGATGGCTGTGTAGATATATCCATGTTCATACAGATGGCGGTGTAGATATTTCCATGTTCATACTGATAGCGGTGTAGATATTTCCATGTTCATCCAGATGTCTGTGTAGATATATCCATGTTCAAACATACAGATGGCAGAGAAGATATTTCCATGTTCATACAGATAGCGGTGTAAATATTTCCATGTTCATACAGATAGCGGTGTAGTTATTTCCATGTTCATCCAGATGGTTGTATAGATATATCCATGTTCATGCAGATGGCGGAGAAGATATTTCCATGCTCATACAGATAGCGGTGTAGATATTTCCATGTTCATACAGATAGCGGTGTAGATATTTCCATGTTCATACAGATAGCGGTGTAGATATTTCCATCTTCGTGCAGATAGCGGTGTAGATATTTCCATGTTCATCCAGATGGCTGTGTAGATATATCCATGTTCATACAGATGGCGGTGAAGATATTTCCATGTTCATACAGATAGCGGTGTAGATATTTCCATGTTCATACAGATAGCCGTGTAGATATTGCCATGCTCATACCGATAGCGGTGCTGGTACTTCCATGTTTATACAGGTAGCTGTGTACATATTTAAATGTTTATACAGATAGCGGTGTAGATATTTCCATGTTCATACAGATAGCGGTGTAGATATTTCCATGTTTATACAGATAGCGGTGTAGATATCTCCTTCTTAATACAGATGGCAGTGTAGATATTTACATGTTCATACAGATGGCGGCGCAGATATTTCCATGTTCATACAGATGGCGGTGTAGATATTTCCATGTTTATAGAGATAGCGGTGTAGTTATTTCCATGTGTAAAGAGATAGCTGTGTAGATATTTCCATGTATATGGAGATAGCTGTGTAGATATTTCCATTTTCATGCAGATAGTGGTGTAGATATTTCCATGTCCAAACAGATAGCGATGTAGATATTTCCATGTTCATACAGATAGCGGTGTAGATATTTCCATGTTTATACACATAGCGGTGAAGATGTATGCATGTTTACACAGATAGCTGTGTTGATATTTCCATGTTCATACAGATAGTGGTGTAGATATTTCCATGTTCATCCAGATGGCTGTGTAGACATATCCATGTTCATTCAGATGGCGGTGAAGATATTTCCATGTTGATACAGATAGCGGTGAAGACATTTCCAAGTTCATACAGATAGCGGTGTAGATATTTCCATGTTCATACAGATGGCTGTGTAGATATATCCATGTTCATACAGATGGCGGTTTAGATATTTCCATGTTCATTCCGATAGCGGTGCTGATATTTCCATCTTTATACAGGTAGCGGTGAAGATATTTCCATGTTTATAAAGATAGCGGTGTAGATATTTCCATGTTTATACACATAGCGGTGTAGATATTTCCATGTTTATACAGATAGCGGTGTAGATATCTCCATCTTAATACAGATATCGGTGTAGATATTTATATGTTCATACAGACGGCGGTGCAGATGTTTCCATGTTCATACAAATGGCGGTGTAGATATTTCCATATTCATACAGATAGCGGTGTAGTTATTTCCATGTGTAAAGAGATAGCTGTGTAGATATTTCCAAGTATATGTAGATAGCTGTGTAGATATTTCCATTTTCATGCAGATAGCGGTGTATATATTTCGCTGTTCCAACAGTTACCGGTGTAGAGATTTCCATGTTCATGAAGATAGCGGTGTAGATATTTCCATGTTTATACAGATAGCGGTGAAGATGTATGCATGTTTACACAGATAGCGGTGTAGATATTTCCATGTTCATCCAGATGGCTGTGTAGACATATCCATGTTCATACAGAGAGCGGTCTAGATATTTCCATGTTCATACAGATAGTGGAGCAGATATTTCCATGTTCATCCAGATGGCTGTGTAGATATTTCCATGTTCATACAGATAGCGGTGTAGATATTTCCATGTTCATACAGATAGCGGTGTAGATATTTCCATGTTCATACAGATAGCGGTGTAGATATTTCCATCTTCGTGCAGATAGCGGTGTAGATATTTCCATGTTCATCCAGATGGCTGTGTAGATATATCCATGTTCATACAGATGGCGGTGAAGATATTTCCATGTTCATACAGATAGCGGTGTAGATATTTCCATGTTCATACAGATAGCCGTGTAGATATTGCCATGCTCATACCGATAGCGGTGCTGGTACTTCCATGTTTATACAGGTAGCTGTGTACATATTTAAATGTTTATACAGATAGCGGTGTAGATATTTCCATGTTCATACAGATAGCGGTGTAGATATTTCCATGTTTATACAGATAGCGGTGTAGATATCTCCTTCTTAATACAGATGGCTGTGTAGATATTTACATGTTCATACAGATGGCGGCGCAGATATTTCCATGTTCATACAGATGGCGGTGTAGATATTTCCATGTTTATAGAGATAGCGGTGTAGTTATTTCCATGTGTAAAGAGATAGCTGTGTAGATATTTCCATGTATATGGAGATAGCTGTGTAGATATTTCCATTTTCATGCAGATAGTGGTGTAGATATTTCCATGTCCAAACAGATAGCGATGTAGATATTTCCATGTTCATACAGATAGCGGTGTAGATATTTCCATGTTTATACACATAGCGGTGAAGATGTATGCATGTTTACACAGATAGCTGTGTTGATATTTCCATGTTCATACAGATAGTGGTGTAGATATTTCCATGTTCATCCAGATGGCTGTGTAGACATATCCATGTTCATTCAGATGGCGGTGAAGATATTTCCATGTTGATACAGATAGCGGTGAAGACATTTCCAAGTTCATACAGATAGCGGTGTAGATATTTCCATGTTCATACAGATGGCTGTGTAGATATATCCATGTTCATACAGATGGCGGTTTAGATATTTCCATGTTCATTCCGATAGCGGTGCTGATATTTCCATCTTTATACAGGTAGCGGTGAAGATATTTCCATGTTTATAAAGATAGCGGTGTAGATATTTCCATGTTTATACACATAGCGGTGTAGATATTTCCATGTTTATACAGATAGCGGTGTAGATATCTCCATCTTAATACAGATATCGGTGTAGATATTTATATGTTCATACAGACGGCGGTGCAGATGTTTCCATGTTCATACAAATGGCGGTGTAGATATTTCCATATTCATACAGATAGCGGTGTAGTTATTTCCATGTGTAAAGAGATAGCTGTGTAGATATTTCCAAGTATATGTAGATAGCTGTGTAGATATTTCCATTTTCATGCAGATAGCGGTGTATATATTTCGCTGTTCCAACAGTTACCGGTGTAGAGATTTCCATGTTCATGAAGATAGCGGTGTAGATATTTCCATGTTTATACAGATAGCGGTGAAGATGTATGCATGTTTACACAGATAGCGGTGTAGATATTTCCATGTTCATCCAGATGGCTGTGTAGACATATCCATGTTCATACAGAGAGCGGTCTAGATATTTCCATGTTCATACAGATAGTGGAGCAGATATTTCCATGTTCATCCAGATGGCTGTGTAGATATTTCCATGTTCATACAGATAGCGGTGTAGATATTTCCATGTTCATACAGATAGCGGTGTAGATATTTCCATGTTCATACAGATAGCGGTGTAGATATTTCCATCTTCGTGCAGATAGCGGTGTAGATATTTCCATGTTCATCCAGATGGCTGTGTAGATATATCCATGTTCATACAGATGGCGGTGAAGATATTTCCATGTTCATACAGATAGCGGTGTAGATATTTCCATGTTCATACAGATAGCCGTGTAGATATTGCCATGCTCATACCGATAGCGGTGCTGGTACTTCCATGTTTATACAGGTAGCTGTGTACATATTTAAATGTTTATACAGATAGCGGTGTAGATATTTCCATGTTCATACAGATAGCGGTGTAGATATTTCCATGTTTATACAGATAGCGGTGTAGATATCTCCTTCTTAATACAGATGGCTGTGTAGATATTTACATGTTCATACAGATGGCGGCGCAGATATTTCCATGTTCATACAGATGGCGGTGTAGATATTTCCATGTTTATAGAGATAGCGGTGTAGTTATTTCCATGTGTAAAGAGATAGCTGTGTAGATATTTCCATGTATATGGAGATAGCTGTGTAGATATTTCCATTTTCATGCAGATAGTGGTGTAGATATTTCCATGTCCAAACAGATAGCGATGTAGATATTTCCATGTTCATACAGATAGCGGTGTAGATATTTCCATGTTTATACACATAGCGGTGAAGATGTATGCATGTTTACACAGATAGCTGTGTTGATATTTCCATGTTCATACAGATAGTGGTGTAGATATTTCCATGTTCATCCAGATGGCTGTGTAGACATATCCATGTTCATTCAGATGGCGGTGAAGATATTTCCATGTTGATACAGATAGCGGTGAAGACATTTCCAAGTTCATACAGATAGCGGTGTAGATATTTCCATGTTCATACAGATGGCTGTGTAGATATATGCATGTTCATACAGATGGCGGTTTAGATATTTCCATGTTCATTCCGATAGCGGTGCTGATATTTCCATCTTTATACAGGTAGCGGTGAAGATATTTCCATGTTTATAAAGATAGCGGTGTAGATATTTCCATGTTTATACACATAGCGGTGTAGATATTTCCATGTTTATACAGATAGCGGTGTAGATATCTCCATCTTAATACAGATATCGGTGTAGATATTTATATGTTCATACAGACGGCGGTGCAGATGTTTCCATGTTCATACAAATGGCGGTGTAGATATTTCCATATTCATACAGATAGCGGTGTAGTTATTTCCATGTGTAAAGAGATAGCTGTGTAGATATTTCCAAGTATATGTAGATAGCTGTGTAGATATTTCCATTTTCATGCAGATAGCGGTGTATATATTTCGCTGTTCCAACAGTTACTGGTGTAGAGATTTCCATGTTCATGAAGATAGCGGTGTAGATATTTCCATGTTTATACAGATAGCGGTGAAGATGTATGCATGTTTACACAGATAGCGGTGTAGATATTTCCATGTTCATCCAGATGGCTGTGTAGACATATCCATGTTCATACAGAGAGCGGTCTAGATATTTCCATGTTCATACAGATAGTGGAGCAGATATTTCCATGTTCATCCAGATGGCTGTGTAGATATTTCCATGTTCATACAGATAGCGGTGTAGATATTTCCATGTTCATACAGATAGCGGTGTAGATATTTCCATGTTCATACAGATAGCGGTGTAGATATTTCCATCTTCGTGCAGATAGCGGTGTAGATATTTCCATGTTCATCCAGATGGCTGTGTAGATATATCCATGTTCATACAGATGGCGGTGAAGATATTTCCATGTTCATACAGATAGCGGTGTAGATATTTCCATGTTCATACAGATAGCCGTGTAGATATTGCCATGCTCATACCGATAGCGGTGCTGGTACTTCCATGTTTATACAGGTAGCTGTGTACATATTTAAATGTTTATACAGATAGCGGTGTAGATATTTCCATGTTCATACAGATAGCGGTGTAGATATTTCCATGTTTATACAGATAGCGGTGTAGATATCTCCTTCTTAATACAGATGGCTGTGTAGATATTTACATGTTCATACAGATGGCGGCGCAGATATTTCCATGTTCATACAGATGGCGGTGTAGATATTTCCATGTTTATAGAGATAGCGGTGTAGTTATTTCCATGTGTAAAGAGATAGCTGTGTAGATATTTCCATGTATATGGAGATAGCTGTGTAGATATTTCCATTTTCATGCAGATAGTGGTGTAGATATTTCCATGTCCAAACAGATAGCGATGTAGATATTTCCATGTTCATACAGATAGCGGTGTAGATATTTCCATGTTTATACACATAGCGGTGAAGATGTATGCATGTTTACACAGATAGCTGTGTTGATATTTCCATGTTCATACAGATAGTGGTGTAGATATTTCCATGTTCATCCAGATGGCTGTGTAGACATATCCATGTTCATTCAGATGGCGGTGAAGATATTTCCATGTTGATACAGATAGCGGTGAAGACATTTCCAAGTTCATACAGATAGCGGTGTAGATATTTCCATGTTCATACAGATGGCTGTGTAGATATATCCATGTTCATACAGATGGCGGTTTAGATATTTCCATGTTCATTCCGATAGCGGTGCTGATATTTCCATCTTTATACAGGTAGCGGTGAAGATATTTCCATGTTTATAAAGATAGCGGTGTAGATATTTCCATGTTTATACACATAGCGGTGTAGATATTTCCATGTTTATACAGATAGCGGTGTAGATATCTCCATCTTAATACAGATATCGGTGTAGATATTTATATGTTCATACAGACGGCGGTGCAGATGTTTCCATGTTCATACAAATGGCGGTGTAGATATTTCCATATTCATACAGATAGCGGTGTAGTTATTTCCATGTGTAAAGAGATAGCTGTGTAGATATTTCCAAGTATATGTAGATAGCTGTGTAGATATTTCCATTTTCATGCAGATAGCGGTGTATATATTTCGCTGTTCCAACAGTTACCGGTGTAGAGATTTCCATGTTCATGAAGATAGCGGTGTAGATATTTCCATGTTTATACAGATAGCGGTGAAGATGTATGCATGTTTACACAGATAGCGGTGTAGATATTTCCATGTTCATCCAGATGGCTGTGTAGACATATCCATGTTCATACAGAGAGCGGTCTAGATATTTCCATGTTCATACAGATAGTGGAGCAGATATTTCCATGTTCATCCAGATGGCTGTGTAGATATTTCCATGTTCATACAGATAGCGGTGTAGATATTTCCATGTTCATACAGATAGCGGTGTAGATATTTCCATGTTCATACAGATAGCGGTGTAGATATTTCCATCTTCGTGCAGATAGCGGTGTAGATATTTCCATGTTCATCCAGATGGCTGTGTAGATATATCCATGTTCATACAGATGGCGGTGAAGATATTTCCATGTTCATACAGATAGCGGTGTAGATATTTCCATGTTCATACAGATAGCCGTGTAGATATTGCCATGCTCATACCGATAGCGGTGCTGGTACTTCCATGTTTATACAGGTAGCTGTGTACATATTTAAATGTTTATACAGATAGCGGTGTAGATATTTCCATGTTCATACAGATAGCGGTGTAGATATTTCCATGTTTATACAGATAGCGGTGTAGATATCTCCTTCTTAATACAGATGGCTGTGTAGATATTTACATGTTCATACAGATGGCGGCGCAGATATTTCCATGTTCATACAGATGGCGGTGTAGATATTTCCATGTTTATAGAGATAGCGGTGTAGTTATTTCCATGTGTAAAGAGATAGCTGTGTAGATATTTCCATGTATATGGAGATAGCTGTGTAGATATTTCCATTTTCATGCAGATAGTGGTGTAGATATTTCCATGTCCAAACAGATAGCGATGTAGATATTTCCATGTTCATACAGATAGCGGTGTAGATATTTCCATGTTTATACACATAGCGGTGAAGATGTATGCATGTTTACACAGATAGCTGTGTTGATATTTCCATGTTCATACAGATAGTGGTGTAGATATTTCCATGTTCATCCAGATGGCTGTGTAGACATATCCATGTTCATTCAGATGGCGGTGAAGATATTTCCATGTTGATACAGATAGCGGTGTAGACATTTCCAAGTTCATACAGATAGCGGTGTAGATATTTCCATGTTCATACAGATGGCTGTGTAGATATATCCATGTTCATACAGATGGCGGTTTAGATATTTCCATGTTCATTCCGATAGCGGTGCTGATATTTCCATCTTTATACAGGTAGCGGTGAAGATATTTCCATGTTTATAAAGATAGCGGTGTAGATATTTCCATGTTTATACACATAGCGGTGTAGATATTTCCATGTTTATACAGATAGCGGTGTAGATATCTCCATCTTAATACAGATATCGGTGTAGATATTTATATGTTCATACAGACGGCGGTGCAGATGTTTCCATGTTCATACAAATGGCGGTGTAGATATTTCCATATTCATACAGATAGCGGTGTAGTTATTTCCATGTGTAAAGAGATAGCTGTGTAGATATTTCCAAGTATATGTAGATAGCTGTGTAGATATTTCCATTTTCATGCAGATAGCGGTGTATATATTTCGCTGTTCCAACAGTTACCGGTGTAGAGATTTCCATGTTCATGAAGATACCGGTGTAGATATTTCCATGTTTATACAGATAGCGGTGAAGATGTATGCATGTTTACACAGATAGCGGTGTAGATATTTCCATGTTCATCCAGATGGCTGTGTAGACATATCCATGTTCATACAGATGGCGGAGAAGATATTTCCATGTTCATACAGATGGCGGTGTAGATATTTCCATGTTCATACAGATAGCGGTGTAGATATTTCCATGTTCATACAGATAGCGGTGTAGATATTTCCATGTTCATACAGATAGCGGTGTATGTATTTCCATGTTCATACAGATAGCGGTGTAGATATTTCCATTTTTATGCAGATAGCGGTGTATATATTCCCCTGCTCAGTTTGCGGTTTAGATATTTCCATGTTCATAAAGATAGCGGTGTAGATATTTCCATGCTTATACAGATAGCGGTGAAAATGTATGCATGTTTACACAGATAGCGGTGTAGATATTTCCATGTTCATCCAGAATGCTGTGTAGATATATCCATGTTCATACAGATGGCGGTGAAGATATTTCCATGTTCATACAGATAGCGGTGTATGTATTTCCATGTTCATACAGATAGCGGTGTAGATAATTCCATGTTCATCCAAATGGCTGTGTAGATATTTCCATGTTCATGCAGTTAGCGGTGTAGATATTTCCATGTTCATACAGATATCGGTGTAGATACTTCCATGTTCATCCAGATGGCTGTGTAGATATATCCATGTTAATACAGACGGCATTGAAGATATTTCCATGTTCATACAGATAGCGGTGTAGATATTTCCATGTTCATACAGATAGCCGTGTAGATATTGCCATGTTCATACCGATATCGGTGCTGATACTTCCATGTTTATACAGGTAGCTGTGTACATATATCCATGTTTATACAGATAGCGGTGTAGATATTTCCATGTTCATACAGATAGCGGTGCAGATATTTCCATGTTTATACAGATAGCGATGTAGATATCTCCTTCTTAATACAGATGGCGGTGTAGTTATTTACATGTTCATACAGATGGCGGTGCAGATATTTCCATGTTCATACAGATGGCGGTGTAGATATTTCCATGTTTATAGAGAAAGTGGTGTAGTTATTTCTATGTGTGAAGAGATAGCTTTGTAGATATTTCCATGTTCATACAGATAGCGGTGAAGATGTATGCATGTTTACACAGATAGCTGTGTTGATATTTCCATGTTCATACAGATAGCGGTGTAGATATTTCCATGTTCATACAGAAAGCGGTGTAGATATTTCCATGTTCAAACAGATAACGGTGTATGTATTTCCATGTTCATACAGTTAGCGGTGTATATATTTCCATTTTCAAGCAGATAGCGGTGTATATACTTCCATGTTCAAACAATTAGCGGTGTAGATATTTCCATGTTCATAAAGATAGCGGTGTAGATATTTCCATGTTTATACAGATAGCGGTGAAAATGTAGGCATGTTTACACAGATAGCGGTGTAGATATTTCCATGTTCATCCAGATGGCTGTGTAGAAATATCCATGTTCATACAGATGGCGGAGAAGATATTTCCATGTTCATACAGATGGCGGTGTAGATATATCCATGTTCATACAGATAGCGGTGTAGATATTTCCATGTGCATACAGATAGCGGTGTAGATATTTCCATGTTCATAGAGATAGTGGTGTAGATATTTCCATGTTCATCCAGATGGCTGTGTAGATATTTCCATGTTCATACAGATAGCGGTGTAGATATTTCCATGTTCATACAGATAGCGGTGTAGATATTTCCATGTTCATACAGATGGCGGTGTAGATATTTCCATTTTCATACAGATAGCGGTGTAGTTATTTCCATGTGTAAAGAGATACCTGTGTAGATATTTCCAAGCATATGCAGATAGCTGTGTAGCAATTTCCATTTTCATGCAGACAGCGGTGTATATATACCCCTGTTCAAACAGATAGCGGTGTAGATATTTCCATGTTCATACAGATGGTAGTGTAGATATTTCCATGTTCATACAGATAGCGGTGTAGATATTTCCATGTTCATACAGATAGCGGTGTAGATATTTCCATGTTCATACAGATAGCGGTGTATGTATTTCCATGTTCATACAGATAGCAGTGTAGATATTTCCATTTTCATGCAGATAGCGGTGTATATATTTCCCTGTTCAAACAGATATCGGTTTAGATATTTCCATGTTCATAAAGATAGCGGTGTAGATATTTCCATGTTTATACAGATAGCGGTGATGATGTATGCATGTTTACACAGATAGCCGTGTACATATTTCCATGTTCATCCAGATGGCTGTGTAGATATATCCATGTTCATACAGATGGCGGTGAAGATACTTCCATGTTCATACAGATAGCGGTGTAGATATTTCCATGTTCATACAGGTAGCGGTGTAGATATTTCCATGTTCATACAGATAGCGGTGCTGATATTTCCATGTTCATACAGGTAGCGGTGTAGATATTTCCATGTTTATACAGATAGCGGTGTAGATATTTCCATGTTCATACAGATAGCGGTGCTGATATTTCCATGTTTTTGCAGGTAGCGGTGAAGATATTTCCATGTTTATACAGATAGAGGTGTAGATATTTCCATGTTTATACTGATAGCGGTGTAGATATCTCCATTTTAATACAGATGGCGGTGTAGATATTTATATGTTCATACAGATGGCGGTTCAGATATTTCCATTTTCATACAGATGGCGGTGTAGATATTTCCATGTTCATACAGATAGCGGTGTAGTTATTTCCATGTGTAAAGAGATAGCTGTGTAGATATTTCCATGTATATGCAGATATCTGTGTAGATATTTCCATTTTCATGCACATAGCGGTGTATATATTTCCCTGTTAAAACAGCTAGCGGTGTAGATATTTCCATGTTCATAAAGATAGCGGTGTAGATATTTCCATGTTTATACAGATAGCGTTGAAGATGTACGCATGTTTACACAGATAGCGGTGTAGATATTTCCATGTTCATCCAGATGGCTGTGTAGATATATCCATGTTCATACAGATAGCGGTGTAGATATTTCCATGTTCATACAGATAGCGGTGTAGATATTTCCATGTTCATACAGAAAGCGGTGTAGATATTTCCATGTTCAAACAGATAGCGGTGTATGTATTTCCATGTTCATACAGATAGCGGTGTAGAAATTTCCATTTTCAAGCAGATAGCGGTGTATATATTTCCATGTTCAAACAGTTAGCAGTGTAGATATTTCCATGTTCATAAAGATAGCGGTGTAGATATTTCCATGTTTATACAGATAGCGGTGAAAATGTATGCATGTTTACACAGATAGCGGTGTAGATATTTCCATGTTCATCCAGATGGCTGTGTAGATATATCCATGTTCATACAGATGGCGGTGAAGATATTTCCATGTTCATACAGATAGCGGTGTAGATATTTCCATGTTCATACAGATAGCGGTGTAGATATTTCCATGTTCATACAGATAGCGGTGTATGTATTTCCATGTTCATACAGATAGCGGTGTAGATATTTCCATGTTAATCCAGATGGCTGTGTAGATATTTCCATGTTCATGCAGATAGCGGTGTAGATATTTCCATGTTCATACAGATAGCGGTGTAGATATTTCCATGTTCATCCAGATGGCTGCGTAGATATATCCATGTTCATACAGATGGCGGTGAAGATATTTCCATGTACATACAGATAGCGGTGTAGATATTTCCATGTTCATACAGATAGCCGTGTAGATATTGCCATGTTCAAACCAATAGCGGTGCTGATACTTCCATGTTTATACAGGTAGCGGTGTACATATTTCCGTGTTTATACAGATGGCTGTGTAGATATATCCATGTTCATACAGATGGCGGTTTAGATATTTCCATGTTCATCCAGATGGCTGTGTAGATATATCCATGTTCATACAGATGGCGGAGAAGATATTTCCATGTTCATACAGATGGCGGTGTAGATATTTCCATGTTCATACAGATAGCGGTGTAGATATTTCCATGTTCATACAGATAGCGGTGTAGAAATTTCCATGTTCTTACAGATAGCGGTGTATGTATTTCCATGTTCATACAGATAGCGGTGTAGATATTTCCATTTTTATTCAGATAGCGGTGTATATATTTCCCTGTTCAAACAGTTAGCGGTTTAGATATTTCCATGGTCATAAAGATAGCGGTGTAGATATTTCCATGTTTATACAGATAGCGGTGAAAATGTATGCATGTTTACACAGATAGCGGTGTAGATATTTCCATGTTCATCCAGAATGCTGTGTAGATATATCCATGTTCATACAGATGGCGGTGAAGATATTTCCATGTTCATACAGATAGCGGTGTAGGTATTTCCATGTTCATACGGAAAGCGGTGGAGATATTTCCATGTTCAAACAGATAGCGGTGTATGTATTTCCATGTTCATACAGTTAGCGGTGTATATATTTCCATTTTCAAGCAGATAGCGGTGTATATACTTCCATGTTCAAACAGTTAGCGGTGTAGATATTTCCATGTTCATAAAGATAGCGGTGTAGATATTTCCATGTTTATGCAGACAGCAGTGAAAATGTAGGCATGTTTACACAGATAGCGGTGTAGATATTTCCATGTTCATCCAGATGGCTGTGTAGATATATCCATGTTCATATAGATGGCGGTGAAAATATTTCCATGTTCATACAGATAGCGGTGTAGATATTTCCATGTGCATACAGATAGCGGTGTAGATATTTCCATGTTCATCCAGATGGCTGTGTAGATATTTCCATGTTCATACAGATAGCGGTGTAGATATTTCCATGTTCATACAGATAGCGGTGTACATATTTCCATGTTCATACAGATGGCAGTGTAGATATTTCCATTTTCATACAGATAGCGGTGTAGTTATTTCCATGTGTAAAGAGATACCTGTTTAGATACTTCCATGTATATGCAGATAGCTGTGTAGCAATTTTCATTTTCATGCAGACAGCGGTGTATATATTTCCCTGTTCAAACAGATAGCGGTGTAGATATTTCCATGTTCATACAGATAGCGGTGTAGATATTTCCATGTTAATACAGATAGCGGTGTGGATATTTCCATGTTCATACAGATAGCGGTGCTGATATTTCCATGTTTTTACAGGTAGCGGTGAAGGTATTTCCATGTTTATACAGATAGCGTTGTAGATATTTCCATGTTTATACAGTTAGCGGTGTAGATATTTCCATGTTTATACAGATAGCGGTGTAGATATCTCCATTTTAATACAGATGGCGGTGTAGATATTTATATGTTCATGCAGATGGCGGTTCAGATATTTCCACTTTCATACAGATGGCGGTGTAGATATTTCCATGTTCATACAGATAGCGGTGTAGTTATTTCCATGTGTAAAGAGATAGCTTTGTAGATATTTCCATGTATATGCAGATAGCTGTGTAGATATTTCAATTTTCATGCAGATAGCGGTGTATATATTTCCCTGTTCAAACAGTTAGCGGTGTAGATATTTCCATGTTCAGAAAGATAGCGGTGTAGATATTTCCATGTTTATACAGATAGCGGTGAAGATGTATGCATGTTTACACAGATAGCAGTGTAGATATTTCCATGTTCATTAGGATGGCTGTGTAGATACATCCATGTTCATACAGATAGCGGTGTAGATATTTCCAGTTTCATACAGATAACGGTGCAGATATTTCCATGTTCATCCAGATGGCTGTGTTGATATATCCATGTTCATACAGATGGCGGAGAAGATATTTCCATGTTCATACAGATGGCGGTGTAGATATTTCCATGTTCATACAGATAGCGGTGTAGATATTTCCATGTTCATACAGATAGCGGTGTAGATATTTATATGTTCATACAGATAGCGGTGTATGTATTTCCATGTTCATACAGATAGCGGTGTAGATATTTCAATTTTTATGCAGATAACGGTGTATATATTTCCCTGTTCAAACAGTTAGCGGTTTAGATATTTCCATGTTCATACAGATGGCGGTGTAGATATTTCCATGTTTATAGAGATAGTGGTGTAGTTATTTCCAAGTGTAAGGAGATAGCTGTGTAGATATTTCCATATATATGCAGATAGCTGTGTAGATATTTCCATTTTCATGCAGATAGCGGTGTAGATATTTCCATGTTCAAACAGATAGCAGTGTAGATATTTCCATGTTCATACAGATAGCGGTGTAGATATTTCCATGTTTATACAGATGGCTGTGTAGACATATCCATGTTCATACAGATGGCGGTGTAGATATTTCCATGTTCATACTGATAGCGGTGTAGATATTTCCATGTTCATCCAGATGTCTGTGTAGATATATCCATGTTCAAACATACAGATGGCAGAGAAGATATTTCCATGTTCATACAGATAGCGGTGTAAATATTTCCATGTTCATACAGATTGCGGTGTAGATATTTCCATGTTCATCCAGATGGATGTGTAGATATATCGATGTTCATGCAGATGGCGGAGAAGATATTTCCATGTTCATACAGATAGCGGTGTAGATATTTCCATGTTCATACAGATAGCGGTGTAGATATTTCCATGTTCATACAGATAGCGGTGTAGATATTTCCATCTTCGTGCAGATAGCGGTGTAGATATTTCCATGTTCATCCAGATGGCTGTGTAGATATATCCATGTTCATACAGATGGCGGTGAAGATATTTCCATGTTCATACAGATAGCGGTGTAGATATTTCCATGTTCATACAGATAGCCGTGTAGATATTGCCATGCTCATACCGATAGCGGTGCTGATACTTCCATGTTTATACAGGTAGCTGTGTACATATTTAAATGTTTATACAGATAGCGGTGTAGATATTTCCATGTTCATATAGATAGCGGTGTAGATATTTCCATGTTTATACAGATAGCGGTGTAGATATCTCCTTCTTAATACAGATGGCGGTGTAGATATTTACATGTTCATACAGATGGCGGCGCAGATATTTCCATGTTCATACAGATGGCGGTGTAGATATTTCCATGTTTATAGAGATAGAGGTGTAGTTATTTCCATGTGTAAAGAGATAGCTGTGTAGATATTTCCATGTATATGGAGATAGCTGTGTAGATATTTCCATTTTCATGCAGATAGTGGTGTAGATATTTCCATGTTGAAACAGATAGCGATGTAGTTATTTCCATGTTCATACAGATAGCGGTGTAGATATTTCCATGTTTATACAGATAGCGGTGAAGATGTATGCATGTTTACACAGATAGCTGTGTTGATATTTCCATGTTCATACAGATAGTGGTGTAGATATTTCCATGTACATCCAGATGGCTGTGTAGACATATCCATGTTCATTCAGATGGCGGTGAAGATATTTCCATGTTGATACAGATAGCGGTGTAGACATTTCCAAGTTCATACAGATAGCGGTGTAGATATTTCCATGTTCATACAGATGGCTGTGTAGATATATCCATGTTCATACAGATGGCAGTTTAGATATTTCCATGTTCATTCCGATAGCGGTGCTGATATTTCCATCTTTATACAGGTAGCGGTGAAGATATTTCCATGTTTATACAGATAGCGGTGTAGATATTTCCATGTTTATACACATAGCGGTGTAGATATTTCCATGTTTATACAGATAGCGGTGTAGATATCTCCATCTTAATACAGATATCGGTGTAGATATTTATATGTTCATACAGACGGCGGTGCAGATGTTTCCATGTTCATACAAATGGCGTTGTAGATATTTCCATATTCATACAGATAGCGGTGGTGATATTTCCATGTTCATACAGATAGCGGTGTATATATTTCCATGTTTATACAGATAGCGGTGAAGATGTAGGCATGTTTAAACAGATAGCAGTGTAGATATTTCCATGTTCATCCAGATGGCTGTGTAGATATATCCATGTTCATACAGAGAGCGGTCTAGATATTTCCATGTTCATACAGATAGTGGAGCAGATATTTCCATGTTCATCCAGATGGCTGTGTAGATATTTCCATGTTCATACAGATAACGGTGTAGATATTTCCTTGTTCATACAGATAGCGGTGTAGATATTTCCATGTTCATCCAGATGGCTGCGTAGATATATCCATGTTCATATAGATGGTGGTGAAGATATTTCCATGTACATACAGATAGCGGTGTAGATATTTCCATGTTCATACGGATAGCTGTGTAGATATTGCCATGTTCATACCGATAGCGGTGCTGATACTTCCATGTTTATACAGGTAGCGGTGTACATATTTCCGTGTTTATACAGATGGCTGTGTAGATATATCTATGTTCATACAGATAACGGTGTATATATTTCCCTGTTCAAACAGTTAGCGGTTTAGATATTTCCATGTTCATAAAGATAGCGGTGTAGATATTTCCATGTTTATACAGATAGCGGTGAAAATGTATGCATGTTTACACAGATAGCGGTGTAGATATTTCCATGTTCATCCAGAATGCTGTGTAGATATATCCATGTTCATACAGATGGCGGTGAAGATATTTCCATGTTCATACAGATAGCGGTGTAGATATTTCCATGTTCATACAGATAGCGGTGTAGATATTTCCATGTTCATACAGATAGCGATGTATGTATTTCCATGTTCATACAGATAGCGGTGTAGATATTTCCATGTTCATCCAGATGGCTGTGTAGATATTTGAATGTTCATGCAGATAGCGGTGTAGATATTTCCATGTTCATACAGATAGCGGTGTAGATATTTCCATGTTCATCCAGATGGCTGTGTAGATATATCCATGTTCATACAGATGGCGATGAAGATATTTCCATGTTCATACAGATAGCGGTGTAGATATTTCCATGTTCATACCGATAGCCGTGTAGATATTGCCATGTTCATACCGATAGCGGTGCTGATACTTCCATGTTTATACAGGTAGCGGTGTACATATTTCCGTGTTTATACAGATAGCGGTGTAGATATTTCCATGTTCATACAGATAGCGGTGTAGATATTTCCATCTTTATACAGATAGCGGTGTAGATATCTCCTTCTTAATACAAATGGCTGTGTAGACATTTATATGTTCATACAGATGGCGGTGCAGATATTTCCATGTTCATACAGATGGCGGTGTAGATATTTCCATGTTTATAGAGATAGCGGTGTAGTTATTTCCAAGTGTAAAGAGATAGCTGTGTAGATATTTCCATATATATGCAGATAGCTGTGTAGATATTTCCATTTTCATGCAGATAGCGGTGTAGATATTTCCATGTTCAAACAGATAGCTGTGTAGATATTTCCATGTTCATACAGATAGCGGTGTAGATATTTCCATGTTTATACAGATGGCTGTGTAGATATATCCATGTTCATACAGACGGCGGTGTAGATATTTCCATGTTCATACTGATAGCGGTGTAGATATTTCCATGTTCATCCAGATGGCTGTGTAGATATATCCATGTTCATACATACCGATGGCAGAGAAGATATTTCCATGTTCATACAGATAGCGGTGTAAATATTTCCATGTTCATACAGATAGCGGTGTAGTTATTTCCATATTCATGCAGATGGCTGTGTAGATATATCCATGTTCATAAAGATGGCGGAGAAGATATTTCCATGTTCATACAGATAGCGGTGTAGATATTTCCATGTTCATACAGATAGCGGTGTAGATATTTCCAAGTTCATACAGATAGCGGTGAAGATATTTCCATGTTCGTACAGATAGCGGTGTAGATATTTCCATCTTCATCCAGATGGCTGTGTAGATATATCCATGTTCATTCAGATGGCGGTGAAGATATTTCCATGTTCATACAGATAGCTGTGTAGATATTGCCATGTTCATACCGATAGCGGTGCTGATACTTCCATGTTTATACAGGTAGCTGTGTACATATTTCCATGTTTATACTGATAGCGGTGTAGATATTTCCATGTTCATCCAGATGGCTGTGTAGATATATCCATGTTTATACAGATAGCGGTGTAGATATCTCCTTCTTAATACAGATGGCGGTGTAGATATTTACATGTTCATCCAGATGGCTGTGTAGATATTTCCATGTTCATACAGATAGCGGTGTAGATATTTCCATGTTCATACAGATAGCGGTGTAGATATTTCCATGTTCATACAGATGGCGGTGTAGATATTTCCATTTTCGTACAGATAGCGGTGTAGTTATTTCCATGTGTAAAGAGATACCTGTGTAGATATTTCCATGTATATGCTGATAGCTGTGTAGCAATTTCCATTTTCATGCAGACAGCGGTGTATATATTTCCCTGTTCAAACAGATAGCGGTGTAGATATTTCCATGTTCATACAGATAGCGGTGTAGATATTTCCATGTTCATACAGATAGCGGTGTAGATATTTCCATGTTCATACAGATAGCGGTGCTGATATTTCCATGTTTTTACAGGTAGCGGTGAAGATATTTCCATGTTTATACAGATAGCGGTGTAGATATTTCCATGTTTATACTGATAGCGGTGTAGATATCTCCATTTTAATACAGATGGCGGTGTAGATATTTATATGTTCATACCGATGGCTGTTCAGATATTTCCATTTTCATACAGATGGCGGTGTAGATATTTCCTTTTTCATACAGATAGCGGTGTAGTTATTTCCATGTGTAAAGAGATAGCTGTGTAGATATTTCCATGTATATGCAGATAGCTGTGTAGATATTTCCATTTTCATGCAGATAGCGGTGTATATATTTCCCTGTTCAAACAGTTAGCGGTGTAGATATTTCCATGTTCATAAAGATAGCGGTGTAGATATTTCCATGTTTATTCAGATAGCGTTGAAGATGTATGCATGTTTACACAGATAGCGGTGTAGATATTTCCATGTTCATCCAGATGGCTGTGTAGATATATCCATGTTCATACAGATAGCGGTGTAGATATTTCCATGTTCATAGAGATAGCGGTGCAGATATTTCCATGTTCATCCAGATGGCTGTGTAGATATATCCATGTTCATACAGATGGCGGTGAAGATATTTCCATGTTCATACAGATAGCGGTGTAGATATTTCCATGTTCATACAGAAAGCGGTGTAGATATTTCCATGTTCAAACAGATAGCGGTGTATGTATTTCCATGTTCATACAGATAGCGGTGTAGAAATTTCCATTTTCAAGCAGATAGCGGTGTATATATTTCCATGTTCAAACAGTTAGCAGTGTAGATATTTCCATGTTCATAAAGATCGCGGTGTAGATATTTCCATGTTTATACAGATAGCGGTGAAAATGTATGCATGTTTACACAGATAGCGGTGTAGATATTTCCATGTTCATCCAGATGGCTGTGTAGATATATCCATGTTCATACAGATGGCGGTGAAGATATTTCCATGTTCATACAGATAGCGGTGTAGATATTTCCATGTTCATACAGATAGCGGTGTAGATATTTCCATGTTCATACAGATAGCGGTGTATGTATTTCCATGTTCATACAGATAGCGGTGTAGATATTTCCATGTTAATCCAGATGGCTGTGTAGATATTTCCATGTTCATGCAGATAGCGGTGTAGATATTTCCATGTTCATACAGATAGCGGTGTAGATATTTCCATGTTCATACAGATAGCGGTGTATGTATTTCCATGTTCATACAGATAGCGGTGTAGATATTTCCATTTTTATGCAGATAGCGGTGTATATATTTCCCTGTTCAAACAGTTAGCGGTTTAGATATTTCCATGGTCATAAAGATAGCGGTGTAGATATTTCCATGTTTATACAGATAGCGGTGAAAATGTATGCATGTTTACACAGATAGCGGTGTAGATATTTCCATGTTCATCCAGAATGCTGTGTAGATATATCCATGTTCATACAGATGGCGGTGAAGATATTTCCATGTTCATACAGATAGCGGTGTAGGTATTTCCATGTTCATACAGAAAGCGGTGTAGATATTTCCATGTTCAAACAGATAGCGGTGTATGTATTTCCATGTTCATACAGTTAGCGGTGTATATATTTCCATTTTCAAGCAGATAGCGGTGTATATACTTCCATGTTCAAACAGTTAGCGGTGTAGATATTTCCATGTACATAAAGATAGCGGTGTAGATATTTCCATGTTTATATAGATAGCGGTGAACATGTAGGCATGTTTACACAGATAGCGGTGTAGATATTTCCATGTTCATCCAGATGGCTGTGTAGATATATCCATGTTCATATAGATGGCGGTGAAAATATTTCCATGTTCATACAGATAGCGGTGTAGATATTTCCATGTGCATACAGATAGCGGTGTAGATATTTCCATGTTCATCCAGATGGCTGTGTAGATATTTCCATGTTCATACAGATAGCGGTGTAGATATTTCCATGTTCATACAGATAGCGGTGTACATATTTCCATGTTCATACAGATGGCGGTGTAGGTATTTCCATTTTCATACAGATGGCGGTGTAGTTATTTCCATTTTCATACAGATAGCGGTGTAGTTATTTCCATGTGTAAAGAGATACCTGTGTAGATATTTCCATGTATATGCAGATAGCTGTGTAGCAATTTTCATTTTCATGCAGACAGCGGTGTATATACTTCCCTGTTCAAACAGATAGCGGTGCAGATATTTCCATGTTCATACAGATAGCGGTGTAGATATTTCCATGTTCATACAGATAGCGGTGTGGATATTTCCATGTTCATACAGATAGCGGTGCTGATATTTCCATGTTTTTACAGGTAGCGGTGAAGGTATTTCCATGTTTATACAGATAGCGTTGTAGATATTTCCATGTTTATACAGATAGCGGTGTAGATATTTCCATGTTTATACAGATAGCGGTGTAGATATCTCCATTTTAATACAGATGGCGGTGTAGATATTTATATGTTCATGCAGATGGCGGTTCAGATATTTCCACTTTCATACAGATGGCGGTGTAGATATTTCCATGTTCATACAGATAGCGGTGTAGTTATTTCCATGTGTAAAGAGATAGCTTTGTAGATATTTCCATGTATATGCAGATAGCTGTGTAGATATTTCCATTTTCATGCAGATAGCGGTGTATATATTTCCCTGTTCAAACAGTTAGCGGTGTAGATATTTCCATGTTAATCCAGATGGCTGTGTAGATATTTCCATGTTCATGCAGATAGCGGTGTAGATATTTCCATGTTCATACAGATAGCGGTGTAGATATTTCCATGTTCATCCAGATGGCTGCGTAGATATATCCATGTTCATACAGATGGCGGTGAAGATATTTCCATGTACATACAGATAGCGGTGTAGATATTTCCATGTTCATACAGATAGCCGTGTAGATATTGCCATGTTCAACCCGATAGCGGTGCTGATACTTCCATGTTTATACAGGTAGCGGTGTACATATTTCCGTGTTTATACAGATGGCTGTGTAGATATATCCATGTTCATACAGATGGCGGTTTAGATATTTCCATGTTCATCCAGATGGCTGTGTAGATATATCCATGTTCATACAGATGGCGGAGAAGATATTTCCATGTTCATACAGATGGCGGTGTAGATATTTCCATGTTCATACAGATAGCAGTGTAGATATTTCCATGTTCATACAGATAGCGGTGTAGATATTTCCATGTTCATACAGATAGCGGTGTATGTATTTCCATGTTCATACAGATAGCGGTGTAGATATTTCCATTTTTATGCAGATAGCGGTGTATATATTTCCCTGTTCAAACAGTTAGCGGTTTAGATATTTCCATGTTCATAAAGATAGCGGTGTAGATATTTCCATGTTTATACAGATAGCGGTGAAAATGTATGCATGTTTACACAGATAGCGGTGTAGATATTTCCATGTTCATCCAGAATGCTGTGTAGATATATCCATGTTCATACAGATGGCGGTGAAGATATTTCCATGTTCATACAAATAGCGGTGTAGGTATTTCCATGTTCAGACAGAAAGCAGTGTAGATATTTCCATGTTCAAACAGATAGCGGTGTATGTATTTCCATGTTCATACAGTTAGCGGTGTATATATTTCCATTTTCAAGCAGATAGCGGTGTATATACTTCCATGTTCAAACAGTTAGCGGTGTAGATATTTCCATGTACATAAAGATAGCGGTGTAGATATTTCCATGTTTATATAGATAGCGGTGAAAATGTAGGCATGTTTACACAGATAGAGGTGTAGATATTTCCATGTTCATCCAGATGGCTGTGTAGATATATCCATGTTCATATAGATGGCGGTGAAAATATTTCCATGTTCATACAGATAGCGGTGTAGATATTTCCATGTGCATACAGATAGCGGTGTAGATATTTCCATGTTCATCCAAATGGCTGTGTAGATATTTCCATGTTCATACAGATAGCGGTGTAGATATTTCCATGTTCATACAGATAGCGGTGTACATATTTCCATGTTCATACAGATGGCGGTGTAGATATTTCCATTTTCATACAGATAGCTTTGTAGTTATTTCCATGTGTAAAGAGATACCTGTGTAGATATTTCCATGTATATGCAGATAGCTGTGTAGCAATTTTCATTTTCATGCAGACAGCGGTGTATATATTTCCCTGTTCAAACAGATAGCGGTGTAGATATTTCCATGTTCATACAGATAGCGGTGTAGATATTTCCATGTTCATACAGATAGCGGTGTGGATATTTCCATGTTCATACAGATAGCGGTGCTGATATTTCCATGTTTTTACAGGTAGCGGTGAAGGTATTTCCATGTTTATACAGATAGCGTTGTAGATATTTCCATGTTTATACAGATAGCGGTGTAGATATTTCCATGTTTATAAAGATAGCGGTGTAGATATCTCCATTTTAATACAGATGGCGGTGTAGATATTTATATGTTCATGCAGATGGCGGTTCAGATATTTCCACTTTCATACAGATGGCGGTGTAGATATTTCCATGTTCATACAGATAGCGGTGTAGTTATTTCCATGTGTAAAGAGATAGCTTTGTAGATATTTCCATGTATATGCAGATAGCTGTGTAGATATTTCCATTTTCATGCAGATAGCGGTGTATATATTTCCCTGTTCAAACAGTTAGCGGTGTAGATATTTCCATGTTCAGAAAGATAGCGGTGTAGATATTTCCATGTTCATACAGATAGCGGTGAAGATGTATGCATGTTTACACAGATAGCAGTGTAGATATTTCCATGTTCATCCAGATGGCTGTGTAGATACATCCATGTTCATACAGATAGCGGTGTAGATATTTCCAGGTTCATACAGATAGCGGTGCAGATATTTCCATGTTCATCCAGATGGCTGTGTTGATATATCCATGTTCATACAGATGGCGGTGAAGATATTTCCATGTTAATACAGATGGCGGTGTAGATATTTCCATGTTCATACAGATAGCGGTGTAGATATTTCCATGTTCATACAGATACCTGTGTAGATATTTATATGTTCATACAGATAGCGGTGTATGTATTTCCATGTTCATACAGATTGCGGTGTAGATATTTCAGTTTTTATGCAGATAACGGTGTATATATTTCCCTGTTCAAACACTTAGCGGTTTAGATATTTCCATGTTCATAAAGATAGCGGTGTAGATATTTCCATGTTTATACAGATAGCGGTGTAGATATTTCCATGTTCATACAGAATGCTGTGTAGATATATCCATGTTCATACAGATGGCGGTGAAGTTATTTCCATGTTCATACAGATAGCGGTGTAGGTATTTCCATGTTCATACAGAAAGCGGTGTAGATATTTCCATGTTCAAACAGATAGCGGTGTATGTATTTCCATGTTCATACAGTTAGCGGTGTATATATTTCCATTTTCAAGCAGATAGCGGTGTATATACTTCCATGTTCAAACAGTTAGCGGTGTAGATATTTCCATGTACATAAAGATAGCGGTGTAGATATTTCCATGTTTATATAGATAGCAGTGAAAATGTAGGCATGTTTACACAGATAGCGGTGTAGATATTTCCATGTTCATCCAGATGGCTGTGTAGATATGTCCATGTTCATATAGATGGCGGTGAAAATATTTCCATGTTCATACAGATAGCGGTGTAGATATTTCCATGTGCATACAGATAGCGGTGTAGATATTTCCATGTTCATCCAGATGGCTGTGTAGATATTTCCATGTTCATACAGATAGCGGTGTAGATATTTCCATGTTCATACAGATAGCGGTGTACATATTTCCATGTTCATACAGATGGCGGTGTAGGTATTTCCATTTTCATACAGATAGCGGTGTAGTTATTTCCATGTGTAAAGAGATACCTGTGTAGATATTTCCATGTATATGCAGATAGCTGTGTAGCAATTTTCATTTTCATGCAGACAGCGGTGTATATATTTCCCTGTTCAAACAGATAGCGGTGTAGATATTTCCATGTTCATACAGATAGTGGTGTAGATATTTCCATGTTCTTACAGATAGCGGTGTGGATATTTCCATGTTCATACAGATAGCGGTGCTGATATTTCCATGTTTTTACAGGTAGCGGTGAAGGTATTTCCATGTTTATACAGATAGCGTTGTAGATATTTCCATGTTTATACAGATAGCGGTGTAGATATTTCCATGTTTATACAGATAGCGGTGTAGATATCTCCATTTTAATACAGATGGCGGTGTAGATATTTATATGTTCATGCAGATGGCGTTTCAGATATTTCCACTTTCATACAGATGGCGGCGTAGATATTTCCATGTTCATACAGATAGCGGTGTAGTTATTTCCATGTGTAAAGAGATAGCTCTGTAGATATTTCCATGTATATGCAGATAGCTGTGTAGATATTACCATTTTCATGCAGATAGCGGTGTATATATTTCCCTGTTCAAACAGTTAGCGGTGTAGATATTTCCATGTTCAGAAAGATAGCGGTGTAGATATTTCCATGTTCATACAGATAGCGGTGAATATACTTCCATGTTCAAACAGATAGCGGTGTATGTATTTCCATGTTCATACAGTTAGCGGTGTATATATTTCCATTTTCAAGCAGATAGCGGTGTATATACTTCCATGTTCAAACAATTAGCGGTGTAGATATTTCCATGTTCATAAAGACAGGGGTGTAGATATTTCCATGTTTATACAGATAGCGGTGAAAATGTAGGCATGTTTACACAGATAGCGGTGTAGATATTTCCATGTTCATCCAGATGGCTGTGTAGAAATATCCATGTTCATACAGATGGCGGAGAAGATATTTCCATGTTCATACAGATGGCGGTGTAGATATTTCCATGTTCATACAGATAGCGGTGTAGATATTTCCATGTGCATACAGATAGCGGTGTAGATATTTCCATGTTCATACAGATAGCGGTGTAGATATTTCCATGTTCATCCAGATGGCTGTGTAGATATTTCCCTGTTCATACAGATAGCGGTGTAGATATTTCCATGTTCATACAGATAGCGGTGTAGATATTTCCATGTTCATACAGATGGCGGTGTAGATATTTCCATTTTCATACAGATAGCGGTGTAGTTATTTCCATGTGTAAAGAGATAACTGTGTAGATATTTCCAAGCATATGCAGATAGCTGTGTAGCAATTTCCATTTTCATGCAGACAGCGGTGTATATATATCCCTGTTCAAACAGATAGCGGTGTAGATATTTCCATGTTCATACAGATGGTGGTGTAGATATTTCCATGTTCATACAGATAGCGGTGTAGATATTTCCATGTTCATACAGATAGCGGTGTAGATATTTCCATGTTCATACATATAGCGGTGTATGTATTTCCATGTTCATACAGATAGCGGTGTAGATATTTCCATTTTCATGCAGATAGCGGTGTATATATTTCCCTGTTCAAACAGATATCGGTTTAGATATTTCCATGTTCATAAAGATAGCGCTGTAGATATTTCCATGTTTATACAGATAGCGGTGAAGATGTATGCATGTTTACACAGATAGCCGTGTACATATTTCCATGTTCATCCAGATGGCTGTGTAGATATATCCATGTTCATACAGATGGCGGTGAAGATACTTCCATGTTCATACAGATAGCGGTGTAGATATTTCCATGTTCATACAGGTAGCGGTGTAGATATTTCCATGTTCATACAGATAGCGCTGCTGATATTTCCATGTTCATACAGGTAGCGGTGTAGATATTTCCATGTTTATACAGATAGCGGTGTAGATATTTCCATGTTTGTACAGATAGCGTTGTAGATATTTCCATGTTGATACAGATAGCAGTGTAGATATCTCCATCTTAATACAGATGGTGGTGTAGATATTTATATGTTCATACTGATGGCGGTGCAGATATTTCCATGTTCATACAGATGGCGGTGTAGATATTTCCATGTTCATACAGATAGCGGTGTAGTTATTTCCATGTGTAAAGAGATACCTGTGTAGATATTTCCATGTATATGCAGATAGCTGTGTAGCAATTTCCATTTTCATGCAGAGAGCGGTGTATATATTTCCCTGTTCAAACAGATAGCGGTGTAGATATTTCCATGTTCATACAGATAGCGGTGTAGATATTTCCATGTTCATACAGATAGCGGTGTAGATATTTCCATGTTCATACAGATAGCGGTGCTGATATTTCCATGTTTTTGCAGGTAGCGGTGAAGATATTTCCATGTTTATACAGATAGCGGTGTAGATATTTCCATTTTTATACTGATAGCGGTGTAGATATCTCCATTTTAATACAGATGGCAGTGTAGATATTTATATGTTCATACAGATGGCGGTTCAGATATTTCCATTTTCATACAGATGGCGGTGTAGATATTTCCATGTTCATACAGATAGCGGTGTAGTTATTTCCATGTGTAAAGAGATAGCTGTGTAGATATTTCCATGTATATGCAGATAGCTGTGTAGATATTTCCATTTTCATGCAGATAGCGCTGTATATATTTCCCTGTTCAAACAGTTAGCGGTGTAGATATTTCCATGTTCATAAAGATAGCGGTGTAGATATTTCCATGTTTATACAGATAGCGTTGAAGATGTATGCATGTTTACACAGATAGCGGTGTAGATATTTCCATGTTCATCCAGATGGCTGTGTAGATATATCCATGTTCATACAGATAGCGGTGTAGATATTTCCATGTTCATACAGATAGCGGTGCAGATATTTCCATGTTCATCCAGATGGCTGTGTAGATATATCCATGTTCATACAGATGGCGGTGAAGATATTTCCATGTTCATACAGATAGCGGTGTAGATATTTCCATGTTCATACAGAAAGCGGTGTAGATATTTCCATGTTCAAACAGATGGCGGTGTATGTATTTCCATGTTCATACAGATAGCGGTGTAGAAATTTCAATTTTCAAGCAGATAGCGGTGTATATATTTCCATGTTCAAACAGTTAGCAGTGTAGATATTTCCATGTTCATAAAGATAGCGGTGTAGATATTTCCATGTTTATACAGATAGCGGTGAAAATGTATGCATGTTTACACAGATAGCGGTGTAGATATTTCCATGTTCATCCAGATGGCTGTGTAGATATATCCATGTTCATACAGATAGCGGTGTATGTATTTCCATGTTCATACAGATAGCGGTGTAGATATTTCCATGTTAATCCAGATGGCTGTGTAGATATTTCCATGTTCATGCAGATAGCGGTGTAGATATTTCCATGTTCATACAGATAGTGGTGTAGATATTTCCATGTTCATCCAGATGGCTGCGTAGATATATCCATCTTCATACAGATGGCGGTGAAGATATTTCCATGTACATACAGATAGCGGTGTAGATATTTCCATGTTCATAAAGATAGCCGTGTAGATATTGCCATGTTCAAACTGATAGCGGTGCTGATACTTCCATGTTTATACAGGTAGCGGTGTACATATTTCCGTGTTTATACAGATGGCTGTGTAGATATATCCATGTTCATACAGAAGGCGGTTTAGATATTTCCATGTTCATCCAGATGGCTGTGTAGATATATCCATGTTCATACAGATGGCGGAGAAGATATTTCCATGTTCATACAGATGGCGGTGTAGATATTTCCATGTTCATACAGATAGCGGTGTAGATATTTCCATGTTCATACAGATAGCGGTGTAGATATTTCCATGTTCATACCGATAGCGGTGTATGTATTTCCATGTTCATACAGATAGCGGTGTAGATATTTCCATTTTTATGCAGATAGCGGTGTATATATTTCCCTGTTCAAACAGTTAGCGATTTAGATATTTCCATGGTCATAAAGATAGCGGTGTAGATATTTCCATGTTTATACAGATAGCGGTGAAAATGTATGCATGTTTACACAGATAGCGGTGTAGATATTTCCATGTTCATCCAGAATGCTGTGTAGATATATCCATGTTCATACAGATGGCGGTGAAGATATTTCCATGTTCATACAGATAGCGGTGTAGGTATTTCCATGTTCATACAGAAAGCGGTGTAGATATTTCCATGTTCAAACAGATAGCGGTGTATGTATTTCCATGTTCATACAGTTAGCGGTGTATATATTTCCATTTTCAAGCAGATAGCGGTGTATATACTTCCATGTTCAAACAGTTAGCGGTGTAGATATTTCCATGTTCATAAATATAGCGGTGTAGATATTTCCATGTTTATGCAGACAGCAGTGAAAATGTAGGCATGTTTACACAGATAGCGGTGTAGATATTTCCATGTTCATCCAGATGGCTGTGTAGATATATCCATGTTCATATAGATGGCGGTGAAAATATTTCCATGTTCATACAGATAGCGGTGTAGATATTTCCATGTGCATACAGATAGCGGTGTAGATATTTCCATGTTCATCCAGATGGCTGTGTAGATATTTCCATGTTCATACAGATAGCGGTGTAGATATTTCCATGTTCATACAGATAGCGGTGTACATATTTCCATGTTCATACAGATGGCGGTGTAGATATTTCCATTTTCATACAGATAGCGGTGTAGTTATTTCCATGTGTAAAGAGATACCTGTGTAGATATTTCCATGTATATGCAGATAGCTGTGTAGCAATTCTCATTTTCATGCAGACAGCGGTGTATATATTTCCCTCTTCAAACAGATAGCGGTGTAGATATTTCCATGTTCATACAGATAGCGGTGTAGATATTTCCATGTTAATACAGATAGCGGTGTGGATATTTCCATGTTCATACAGATAGCGGTGCTGATATTTCCATGTTTTTACAGGTAGCGGTGAAGGTATTTCCTGTTTATACAGATAGCGTTGTAGATATTTCCATGTTTATACAGATAGCGGTGTAGATATTTCCATGTTTATACAGATAGCGGTGTTGATATCTCCATTTTAATACAGATGGCGGTGTAGATATTTATATGTTCATGCAGATGGCGGTTCAGATATTTCCACTTTCATACAGATGGCGGTGTAGATATTTCCATGTTCATACAGATAGCGGTGTAGTTATTTCCATGTGTAAAGAGATAGCTTTGTAGATATTTCCATGTATATGCAGATAGCTGTGTAGATATTTCCATTTTCATGCAGATAGCGGTGTATATATTTCCCTGTTCAAACAGTTAGCGGTGTAGATATTTCCATGTTAATCCAGATGGCTGTGTAGATATTTCCATGTTCATGCAGATAGCGGTGTAGATATTTCCATGTTCATACAGATAGCGGTGTAGATATTTCCATGTTCATCCAGATGGCTGCGTAGATATATCCATGTTCATACAGATGGCGGTGAAGATATTTCCATGTACATACAGATAGCGGTGTAGATATTTCCATGTTCATACAGATAGCCGTGTAGATATTGCCATGTTCAACCCGATAGCGGTGCTGATACTTCCATGTTTATACAGGTAGCGGTGTACATATTTCCGTGTTTATACAGATGGCTGTGTAGATATATCCATGTTCATACAGATGGCGGTTTAGATATTTCCATGTTCATCCAGATGGCTGTGTAGATATATCCATGTTCATACAGATGGCGGAGAAGATATTTCCATGTTCATACAGATGGCGGTGTAGATATTTCCATGTTCATACAGATAGCAGTGTAGATATTTCCATGTTCATACAGATAGCGGTGTAGATATTTCCATGTTCATACAGATAGCGGTGTATGTATTTCCATGTTCATACAGATAGCGGTGTAGATATTTCCATTTTTATGCAGATAGCGGTGTATATATTTCCCTGTTCAAACAGTTAGCGGTTTAGATATTTCCATGGTCATAAAGATAGCGGTGTAGATATTTCCATGTTTATACAGATAGCGGTGAAAATGTATGCATGTTTACACAGATAGCGGTGTAGATATTTCCATGTTCATCTATAATGCTGTGTAGATATATCCATGTTCATACAGATGGCGGTGAAGATATTTCCATGTTCATACAGATAGCGGTGTAGGTATTTCCATGTTCAGACAGAAAGCAGTGTAGATATTTCCATGTTCAAACAGATAGCGGTGTATGTATTTCCATGTTCATACAGTTAGCGGTGTATATATTTCCATTTTCAAGCAGATAGCGGTGTATATACTTCCATGTTCAAACAGTTAGCGGTGTAGATATTTCCATGTACATAAAGATAGCGGTGTAGATATTTCCATGTTTATATAGATAGCGGTGAAAATGTAGGCATGTTTACACAGATAGCGGTGTAGATATTTCCATGTTCATCCAGATGGCTGTGTAGATATATCCATGTTCATATAGATGGCGGTGAAAATATTTCCATGTTCATACAGATAGCGGTGTAGATATTTCCATGTGCATACAGATAGCGGTGTAGATATTTCCATGTTCATCCAGATGGCTGTGTAGATATTTCCATGTTCATACAGATAGCGGTGTAGATATTTCCATGTTCATACAGATAGCGGTGTACATATTTCCATGTTCATACAGATGGCGGTGTAGATATTTCCATTTTCATACAGATAGCGGTGTAGTTATTTCCATGTGTAAAGAGATACCTGTGTAGATATTTCCATGTATATGCAGATAGCTGTGTAGCAATTTTCATTTTCATGCAGACAGCGGTGTATATATTTCCCTGTTCAAACAGATAGCGGTGTAGATATTTCCATGTTCATACAGATAGCGGTGTAGATATTTCCATGTTCATACAGATAGCGGTGTGGATATTTCCATGTTCATACAGATAGCGGTGCTGATATTTCCATGTTTTTACAGGTAGCGGTGAAGGTATTTCCATGTTTGTACAGATAGCGTTGTAGATATTTCCATGTTTATACAGATAGCGGTGTAGATATTTCCATGTTTATACAGATAGCGGTGTAGATATCTCCATTTTAATACAGATGGCGGTGTAGATATTTATATGTTCATGCAGATGGCGGTTCAGATATTTCCACTTTCATACAGATGGCGGTGTAGATATTTCCATGTTCATACAGATAGCGGTGTAGTTATTTCCATGTGTAAAGAGATAGCTTTGTAGATATTTCCATGTATATGCAGATAGCTGTGTAGATATTTCCATTTTCATGCAGATAGCGGTGTATATATTTCCCTGTTCAAACAGTTAGCGGTGTAGATATTTCCATGTTCAGAAAGATAGCGGTGTAGATATTTCCATGTTCATACAGATAGCGGTGAATATACTTCCATGTTCAAACAGATAGCGGTGTATGTATTTCCATGTTCATACAGTTAGCGGTGTATATATTTCCATTTTCAAGCAGATAGCGGTGTATATACTTCCATGTTCAAACAATTAGCGGTGTAGATATTTCCATGTTCATAAAGACAGGGGTGTAGATATTTCCATGTTTATACAGATAGCGGTGAAAATGTAGGCATGTTTACACAGATAGCGGTGTAGATATTTCCATGTTCATCCAGATGGCTGTGTAGAAATATCCATGTTCATACAGATGGCGGAGAAGATATTTCCATGTTCATACAGATGGCGGTGTAGATATTTCCATGTTCATACAGATAGCAGTGTAGATATTTCCATGTGCATACAGATAGCGGTGTAGATATTTCCATGTTCATACAGATAGCGGTGTAGATATTTCCATGTTCATCCAGATGGCTGTGTAGATATTTCCCTGTTCATACAGATAGCGGTGTAGATATTTCCATGTTCATACAGATAGCGGTGTAGATATTTCCATGTTCATACAGATGGCGGTGTAGATATTTCCATTTTCATACAGATAGCGGTGTAGTTATTTCCATGTGTAAAGAGATACCTGTGTAGATATTTCCAAGCATATGCAGATAGCTGTGTAGCAATTTCCATTTTCATGCAGACAGCGGTGTATATATATCCCTGTTCAAACAGATAGCGGTGTAGATATTTCCATGTTCATACAGATGGTGGTGTAGATATTTCCATGTTCATACAGATAGCGGTGTAGATATTTCCATGTTCATACAGATAGCGGTGTAGATATTTCCATGTTCATACATATAGCGGTGTATGTATTTCCATGTTCATACAGATAGCGGTGTAGATATTTCCATTTTCATGCAGATAGCGGTGTATATATTTCCCTGTTCAAACAGATATCGGTTTAGATATTTCCATGTTCATAAAGATAGCGCTGTAGATATTTCCATGTTTATACAGATAGCGGTGAAGATGTATGCATGTTTACACAGATAGCCGTGTACATATTTCCATGTTCATCCAGATGGCTGTGTAGATATATCCATGTTCATACAGATGGCGGTGAAGATACTTCCATGTTCATACAGATAGCGGTGTAGATATTTCCATGTTCATACAGGTAGCGGTGTAGATATTTCCATGTTCATACAGATAGCGCTGCTGATATTTCCATGTTCATACAGGTAGCGGTGTAGATATTTCCATGTTTATACAGATAGCGGTGTAGATATTTCCATGTTTGTACAGATAGCGTTGTAGATATTTCCATGTTGATACAGATAGCAGTGTAGATATCTCCATCTTAATACAGATGGTGGTGTAGATATTTATATGTTCATACTGATGGCGGTGCAGATATTTCCATGTTCATACAGATGGCGGTGTAGATATTTCCATGTTCATACAGATAGCGGTGTAGTTATTTCCATGTGTAAAGAGATACCTGTGTAGATATTTCCATGTATATGCAGATAGCTGTGTAGCAATTTCCATTTTCATGCAGAGAGCGGTGTATATATTTCCCTGTTCAAACAGATAGCGGTGTAGATATTTCCATGTTCATACAGATAGCGGTGTAGATATTTCCATGTTCATACAGATAGCGGTGTAGATATTTCCATGTTCATACAGATAGCGGTGCTGATATTTCCATGTTTTTGCAGGTAGCGGTGAAGATATTTCCATGTTTATACAGATAGCGGTGTAGATATTTCCATGTTTATACTGATAGCGGTGTAGATATCTCCATTTTAATACAGATGGCAGTGTAGATATTTATATGTTCATACAGATGGCGGTTCAGATATTTCCATTTTCATACAGATGGCGGTGTAGATATTTCCATGTTCATACAGATAGCGGTGTAGTTATTTCCATGTGTAAAGAGATAGCTGTGTAGATATTTCCATGTATATGCAGATAGCTGTGTAGATATTTCCATTTTCATGCAGATAGCGCTGTATATATTTCCCTTTTCAAACAGTTAGCGGTGTAGATATTTCCATGTTCATAAAGATAGCGGTGTAGATATTTCCATGTTTATACAGATAGCGTTGAAGATGTATGCATGTTTACACAGATAGCGGTGTAGATATTTCCATGTTCATCCAGATGGCTGTGTAGATATATCCATGTTCATACAGATAGCGGTGTAGATATTTCCATGTTCATACAGATAGCGGTGCAGATATTTCCATGTTCATCCAGATGGCTGTGTAGATATATCCATGTTCATACAGATGGCGGTGAAGATATTTCCATGTTCATACAGATAGCGGTGTAGATATTTCCATGTTCATACAGAAAGCGGTGTAGATATTTCCATGTTCAAACAGATAGCGGTGTATGTATTTCCATGTTCATACAGATAGCGGTGTAGAAATTTCAATTTTCAAGCAGATAGCGGTGTATATATTTCCATGTTCAAACAGTTAGCAGTGTAGATATTTCCATGTTCATAAAGATAGCGGTGTAGATATTTCCATGTTTATACAGATAGCGGTGAAAATGTATGCATGTTTACACAGATAGCGGTGTAGATATTTCCATGTTCATCCAGATGGCTGTGTAGATATATCCATGTTCATACAGATAGCGGTGTATGTATTTCCATGTTCATACAGATAGCGGTGTAGATATTTCCATGTTAATCCAGATGGCTGTGTAGATATTTCCATGTTCATGCAGATAGCGGTGTAGATATTTCCATGTTCATACAGATAGTGGTGTAGATATTTCCATGTTCATCCAGATGGCTGCGTAGATATATCCATCTTCATACAGATGGCGGTGAAGATATTTCCATGTACATACAGATAGCGGTGTAGATATTTCCATGTTCATAAAGATAGCCGTGTAGATATTGCCATGTTCAAACTGATAGCGGTGCTGATACTTCCATGTTTATACAGGTAGCGGTGTACATATTTCCGTGTTTATACAGATGGCTGTGTAGATATATCCATGTTCATACAGAAGGCGGTTTAGATATTTCCATGTTCATCCAGATGGCTGTGTAGATATATCCATGTTCATACAGATGGCGGAGAAGATATTTCCATGTTCATACAGATGGCGGTGTAGATATTTCCATGTTCATACAGATAGCGGTGTAGATATTTCCATGTTCATACAGATAGCGGTGTAGATATTTCCATGTTCATACCGATAGCGGTGTATGTATTTCCATGTTCATACAGATAGCGGTGTAGATATTTCCATTTTTATGCAGATAGCGGTGTATATATTTCCCTGTTCAAACAGTTAGCGGTTTAGATATTTCCATGGTCATAAAGATAGCGGTGTAGATATTTCCATGTTTATACAGATAGCGGTGAAAATGTATGCATGTTTACACAGATAGCGGTGTAGATATTTCCATGTTCATCCAGAATGCTGTGTAGATATATCCATGTTCATACAGATGGCGGTGAAGATATTTCCATGTTCATACAGATAGCGGTGTAGGTATTTCCATGTTCATACAGAAAGCGGTGTAGATATTTCCATGTTCAAACAGATAGCGGTGTATGTATTTCCATGTTCATACAGTTAGCGGTGTATATATTTCCATTTTCAAGCAGATAGCGGTGTATATACTTCCATGTTCAAACAGTTAGCGGTGTAGATATTTCCATGTTCATAAATATAGCGGTGTAGATATTTCCATGTTTATGCAGACAGCAGTGAAAATGTAGGCATGTTTACACAGATAGCGGTGTAGATATTTCCATGTTCATCCAGATGGCTGTGTAGATATATCCATGTTCATATAGATGGCGGTGAAAATATTTCCATGTTCATACAGATAGCGGTGTAGATATTTCCATGTGCATACAGATAGCGGTGTAGATATTTCCATGTTCATCCAGATGGCTGTGTAGATATTTCCATGTTCATACAGATAGCGGTGTAGATATTTCCATGTTCATACAGATAGCGGTGTACATATTTCCATGTTCATACAGATGGCGGTGTAGATATTTCCATTTTCATACAGCTAGCGGTGTAGTTATTTCCATGTGTAAAGAGATACCTGTGTAGATATTTCCATGTATATGCAGATAGCTGTGTAGCAATTCTCATTTTCATGCAGACAGCGGTGTATATATTTCCCTCTTCAAACAGATAGCGGTGTAGATATTTCCATGTTCATACAGATAGCGGTGTAGATATTTCCATGTTAATACAGATAGCGGTGTGGATATTTCCATGTTCATACAGATAGCGGTGCTGATATTTCCATGTTTTTACAGGTAGCGGTGAAGGTATTTCCTGTTTATACAGATAGCGTTGTAGATATTTCCATGTTTATACAGATAGCGGTGTAGATATTTCCATGTTTATACAGATAGCGGTGTTGATATCTCCATTTTAATACAGATGGCGGTGTAGATATTTATATGTTCATGCAGATGGCGGTTCAGATATTTCCACTTTCATACAGATGGCGGTGTAGATATTTCCATGTTCATACAGATAGCGGTGTAGTTATTTCCATGTGTAAAGAGATAGCTTTGTAGATATTTCCATGTATATGCAGATAGCTGTGTAGATATTTCCATTTTCATGCAGATAGCGGTGTATATATTTCCCTGTTCAAACAGTTAGCGGTGTAGATATTTCCATGTTAATCCAGATGGCTGTGTAGATATTTCCATGTTCATGCAGATAGCGGTGCAGATATTTCCATGTTCATACAGATAGCGGTGTAGATATTTCCATGTTCATCCAGATGGCTGCGTAGATATATCCATGTTCATACAGATGGCGGTGAAGATATTTCCATGTACATACAGATAGCGGTGTAGATATTTCCATGTTCATACAGATAGCCGTGTAGATATTGCCATGTTCAACCCGATAGCGGTGCTGATACTTCCATGTTTATACAGGTAGCGGTGTACATATTTCCGTGTTTATACAGATGGCTGTGTAGATATATCCATGTTCATACAGATGGCGGTTTAGATATTTCCATGTTCATCCAGATGGCTGTGTAGATATATCCATGTTCATACAGATGGCGGTGAAGATATTTCCATGTTCATACAGATAGCGGTGTAGATATTTCCATGTTCATACAGAAAGCGGTGTAGATATTTCCATGTTCAAACAGATAGCGGTGTATGTATTTCCATGTTCATACAGATAGCGGTGTAGAAATTTCAATTTTCAAGCAGATAGCGGTGTATATATTTCCATGTTCAAACAGTTAGCAGTGTAGATATTTCCATGTTCATAAAGATAGCGGTGTAGATATTTCCATGTTTATACAGATAGCGGTGAAAATGTATGCATGTTTACACAGATAGCGGTGTAGATATTTCCATGTTCATCCAGATGGCTGTGTAGATATATCCATGTTCATACAGATAGCGGTGTATGTATTTCCATGTTCATACAGATAGCGGTGTAGATATTTCCATGTTAATCCAGATGGCTGTGTAGATATTTCCATGTTCATGCAGATAGCGGTGTAGATATTTCCATGTTCATACAGATAGTGGTGTAGATATTTCCATGTTCATCCAGATGGCTGCGTAGATATATCCATCTTCATACAGATGGCGGTGAAGATATTTCCATGTACATACAGATAGCGGTGTAGATATTTCCATGTTCATAAAGATAGCCGTGTAGATATTGCCATGTTCAAACTGATAGCGGTGCTGATACTTCCATGTTTATACAGGTAGCGGTGTACATATTTCCGTGTTTATACAGATGGCTGTGTAGATATATCCATGTTCATACAGAAGGCGGTTTAGATATTTCCATGTTCATCCAGATGGCTGTGTAGATATATCCATGTTCATACAGATGGCGGAGAAGATATTTCCATGTTCATACAGATGGCGGTGTAGATATTTCCATGTTCATACAGATAGCGGTGTAGATATTTCCATGTTCATACAGATAGCGGTGTAGATATTTCCATGTTCATACCGATAGCGGTGTATGTATTTCCATGTTCATACAGATAGCGGTGTAGATATTTCCATTTTTATGCAGATAGCGGTGTATATATTTCCCTGTTCAAACAGTTAGCGGTTTAGATATTTCCATGGTCATAAAGATAGCGGTGTAGATATTTCCATGTTTATACAGATAGCGGTGAAAATGTATGCATGTTTACACAGATAGCGGTGTAGATATTTCCATGTTCATCCAGAATGCTGTGTAGATATATCCATGTTCATACAGATGGCGGTGAAGATATTTCCATGTTCATACAGATAGCGGTGTAGGTATTTCCATGTTCATACAGAAAGCGGTGTAGATATTTCCATGTTCAAACAGATAGCGGTGTATGTATTTCCATGTTCATACAGTTAGCGGTGTATATATTTCCATTTTCAAGCAGATAGCGGTGTATATACTTCCATGTTCAAACAGTTAGCGGTGTAGATATTTCCATGTTCATAAATATAGCGGTGTAGATATTTCCATGTTTATGCAGACAGCAGTGAAAATGTAGGCATGTTTACACAGATAGCGGTGTAGATATTTCCATGTTCATCCAGATGGCTGTGTAGATATATCCATGTTCATATAGATGGCGGTGAAAATATTTCCATGTTCATACAGATAGCGGTGTAGATATTTCCATGTGCATACAGATAGCGGTGTAGATATTTCCATGTTCATCCAGATGGCTGTGTAGATATTTCCATGTTCATACAGATAGCGGTGTAGATATTTCCATGTTCATACAGATAGCGGTGTACATATTTCCATGTTCATACAGATGGCGGTGTAGATATTTCCATTTTCATACAGATAGCGGTGTAGTTATTTCCATGTGTAAAGAGATACCTGTGTAGATATTTCCATGTATATGCAGATAGCTGTGTAGCAATTCTCATTTTCATGCAGACAGCGGTGTATATATTTCCCTCTTCAAACAGATAGCGGTGTAGATATTTCCATGTTCATACAGATAGCGGTGTAGATATTTCCATGTTAATACAGATAGCGGTGTGGATATTTCCATGTTCATACAGATAGCGGTGCTGATATTTCCATGTTTTTACAGGTAGCGGTGAAGGTATTTCCTGTTTATACAGATAGCGTTGTAGATATTTCCATGTTTATACAGATAGCGGTGTAGATATTTCCATGTTTATACAGATAGCGGTGTTGATATCTCCATTTTAATACAGATGGCGGTGTAGATATTTATATGTTCATGCAGATGGCGGTTCAGATATTTCCACTTTCATACAGATGGCGGTGTAGATATTTCCATGTTCATACAGATAGCGGTGTAGTTATTTCCATGTGTAAAGAGATAGCTTTGTAGATATTTCCATGTATATGCAGATAGCTGTGTAGATATTTCCATTTTCATGCAGATAGCGGTGTATATATTTCCCTGTTCAAACAGTTAGCGGTGTAGATATTTCCATGTTAATCCAGATGGCTGTGTAGATATTTCCATGTTCATGCAGATAGCGGTGTAGATATTTCCATGTTCATACAGATAGCGGTGTAGATATTTCCATGTTCATCCAGATGGCTGCGTAGATATATCCATGTTCATACAGATGGCGGTGAAGATATTTCCATGTACATACAGATAGCGGTGTAGATATTTCCATGTTCATACAGATAGCCGTGTAGATATTGCCATGTTCAACCCGATAGCGGTGCTGATACTTCCATGTTTATACAGGTAGCGGTGTACATATTTCCGTGTTTATACAGATGGCTGTGTAGATATATCCATGTTCATACAGATGGCGGTTTAGATATTTCCATGTTCATCCAGATGGCTGTGTAGATATATCCATGTTCATACAGATGGCGGAGAAGATATTTCCATGTTCATACAGATGGCGGTGTAGATATTTCCATGTTCATACAGATAGCAGTGTAGATATTTCCATGTTCATACAGATAGCGGTGTAGATATTTCCATGTTCATACAGATAGCGGTGTATGTATTTCCATGTTCATACAGATAGCGGTGTAGATATTTCCATTTTTATGCAGATAGCGGTGTATATATTTCCCTGTTCAAACAGTTAGCGGTTTAGATATTTCCATGGTCATAAAGATAGCGGTGTAGATATTTCCATGTTTATACAGATAGCGGTGAAAATGTATGCATGTTTACACAGATAGCGGTGTAGATATTTCCATGTTCATCTATAATGCTGTGTAGATATATCCATGTTCATACAGATGGCGGTGAAGATATTTCCATGTTCATACAGATAGCGGTGTAGGTATTTCCATGTTCAGACAGAAAGCAGTGTAGATATTTCCATGTTCAAACAGATAGCGGTGTATGTATTTCCATGTTCATACAGTTAGCGGTGTATATATTTCCATTTTCAAGCAGATAGCGGTGTATATACTTCCATGTTCAAACAGTTAGCGGTGTAGATATTTCCATGTACATAAAGATAGCGGTGTAGATATTTCCATGTTTATATAGATAGCGGTGAAAATGTAGGCATGTTTACACAGATAGCGGTGTAGATATTTCCATGTTCATCCAGATGGCTGTGTAGATATATCCATGTTCATATAGATGGCGGTGAAAATATTTCCATGTTCATACAGATAGCGGTGTAGATATTTCCATGTGCATACAGATAGCGGTGTAGATATTTCCATGTTCATCCAGATGGCTGTGTAGATATTTCCATGTTCATACAGATAGCGGTGTAGATATTTCCATGTTCATACAGATAGCGGTGTACATATTTCCATGTTCATACAGATGGCGGTGTAGATATTTCCATTTTCATACAGATAGCGGTGTAGTTATTTCCATGTGTAAAGAGATACCTGTGTAGATATTTCCATGTATATGCAGATAGCTGTGTAGCAATTTTCATTTTCATGCAGACAGCGGTGTATATATTTCCCTGTTCAAACAGATAGCGGTGTAGATATTTCCATGTTCATACAGATAGCGGTGTAGATATTTCCATGTTCATACAGATAGCGGTGTGGATATTTCCATGTTCATACAGATAGCGGTGCTGATATTTCCATGTTTTTACAGGTAGCGGTGAAGGTATTTCCATGTTTGTACAGATAGCGTTGTAGATATTTCCATGTTTATACAGATAGCGGTGTAGATATTTCCATGTTTATACAGATAGCAGTGTAGATATCTCCATTTTAATACAGATGGCGGTGTAGATATTTATATGTTCATGCAGATGGCGGTTCAGATATTTCCACTTTCATACAGATGGCGGTGTAGATATTTCCATGTTCATACAGATAGCGGTGTAGTTATTTCCATGTGTAAAGAGATAGCTTTGTAGATATTTCCATGTATATGCAGATAGCTGTGTAGATATTTCCATTTTCATGCAGATAGCGGTGTATATATTTCCCTGTTCAAACAGTTAGCGGTGTAGATATTTCCATGTTCAGAAAGATAGCGGTGTAGATATTTCCATGTTCATACAGATAGCGGTGAATATACTTCCATGTTCAAACAGATAGCGGTGTATGTATTTCCATGTTCATACAGTTAGCGGTGTATATATTTCCATTTTCAAGCAGATAGCAGTGTATATACTTCCATGTTCAAACAATTAGCGGTGTAGATATTTCCATGTTCATAAAGACAGGGGTGTAGATATTTCCATGTTTATACAGATAGCGGTGAAAATGTAGGCATGTTTACACAGATAGCGGTGTAGATATTTCCATGTTCATCCAGATGGCTGTGTAGAAATATCCATGTTCATACAGATGGCGGAGAAGATATTTCCATGTTCATACAGATGGCGGTGTAGATATTTCCATGTTCATACAGATAGCGGTGTAGATATTTCCATGTGCATACAGATAGCGGTGTAGATATTTCCATGTTCATACAGATAGCGGTGTAGATATTTCCATGTTCATCCAGATGGCTGTGTAGATATTTCCCTGTTCATACAGATAGCGGTGTAGATATTTCCATGTTCATACAGATAGCGGTGTAGATATTTCCATGTTCATACAGATGGCGGTGTAGATATTTCCATTTTCATACAGATAGCGGTGTAGTTATTTCCATGTGTAAAGAGATACCTGTGTAGATATTTCCAAGCATATGCAGATAGCTGTGTAGCAATTTCCATTTTCATGCAGACAGCGGTGTATATATATCCCTGTTCAAACAGATAGCGGTGTAGATATTTCCATGTTCATACAGATGGTGGTGTAGATATTTCCATGTTCATACAGATAGCGGTGTAGATATTTCCATGTTCATACAGATAGCGGTGTAGATATTTCCATGTTCATACATATAGCGGTGTATGTATTTCCATGTTCATACAGATAGCGGTGTAGATATTTCCATTTTCATGCAGATAGCGGTGTATATATTTCCCTGTTCAAACAGATATCGGTTTAGATATTTCCATGTTCATAAAGATAGCGCTGTAGATATTTCCATGTTTATACAGATAGCGGTGAAGATGTATGCATGTTTACACAGATAGCCGTGTACATATTTCCATGTTCATCCAGATGGCTGTGTAGATATATCCATGTTCATACAGATGGCGGTGAAGATACTTCCATGTTCATACAGATAGCGGTGTAGATATTTCCATGTTCATACAGGTAGCGGTGTAGATATTTCCATGTTCATACAGATAGCGCTGCTGATATTTCCATGTTCATACAGGTAGCGGTGTAGATATTTCCATGTTTATACAGATAGCGGTGTAGATATTTCCATGTTTGTACAGATAGCGTTGTAGATATTTCCATGTTGATACAGATAGCAGTGTAGATATCTCCATCTTAATACAGATGGTGGTGTAGATATTTATATGTTCATACTGATGGCGGTGCAGATATTTCCATGTTCATACAGATGGCGGTGTAGATATTTCCATGTTCATACAGATAGCGGTGTAGTTATTTCCATGTGTAAAGAGATACCTGTGTAGATATTTCCATGTATATGCAGATAGCTGTGTAGCAATTTCCATTTTCATGCAGAGAGCGGTGTATATATTTCCCTGTTCAAACAGATAGCGGTGTAGATATTTCCATGTTCATACAGATAGCGGTGTAGATATTTCCATGTTCATACAGATAGCGGTGTAGATATTTCCATGTTCATACAGATAGCGGTGCTGATATTTCCATGTTTTTGCAGGTAGCGGTGAAGATATTTCCATGTTTATACAGATAGCGGTGTAGATATTTCCATGTTTATACTGATAGCGGTGTAGATATCTCCATTTTAATACAGATGGCAGTGTAGATATTTATATGTTCATACAGATGGCGGTTCAGATATTTCCATTTTCATACAGATGGCGGTGTAGATATTTCCATGTTCATACAGATAGCGGTGTAGTTATTTCCATGTGTAAAGAGATAGCTGTGTAGATATTTCCATGTATATGCAGATAGCTGTGTAGATATTTCCATTTTCATGCAGATAGCGCTGTATATATTTCCCTGTTCAAACAGTTAGCGGTGTAGATATTTCCATGTTCATAAAGATAGCGGTGTAGATATTTCCATGTTTATACAGATAGCGTTGAAGATGTATGCATGTTTACACAGATAGCGGTGTAGATATTTCCATGTTCATCCAGATGGCTGTGTAGATATATCCATGTTCATACAGATAGCGGTGTAGATATTTCCATGTTCATACAGATAGCGGTGCAGATATTTCCATGTTCATCCAGATGGCTGTGTAGATATATCCATGTTCATACAGATGGCGGTGAAGATATTTCCATGTTCATACAGATAGCGGTGTAGATATTTCCATGTTCATACAGAAAGCGGTGTAGATATTTCCATGTTCAAACAGATAGCGGTGTATGTATTTCCATGTTCATACAGATAGCGGTGTAGAAATTTCAATTTTCAAGCAGATAGCGGTGTATATATTTCCATGTTCAAACAGTTAGCAGTGTAGATATTTCCATGTTCATAAAGATAGCGGTGTATGTATTTCCATGTTTATACAGATAGCGGTGAAAATGTATGCATGTTTACACAGATAGCGGTGTAGATATTTCCATGTTCATCCAGATGGCTGTGTAGATATATCCATGTTCATACAGATAGCGGTGTATGTATTTCCATGTTCATACAGATAGCGGTGTAGATATTTCCATGTTAATCCAGATGGCTGTGTAGATATTTCCATGTTCATGCAGATAGCGGTGTAGATATTTCCATGTTCATACAGATAGTGGTGTAGATATTTCCATGTTCATCCAGATGGCTGCGTAGATATATCCATCTTCATACAGATGGCGGTGAAGATATTTCCATGTACATACAGATAGCGGTGTGGATATTTCCATGTTCATAAAGATAGCCGTGTAGATATTGCCATGTTCAAACTGATAGCGGTGCTGATACTTCCATGTTTATACAGGTAGCGGTGTACATATTTCCGTGTTTATACAGATGGCTGTGTAGATATATCCATGTTCATACAGAAGGCGGTTTAGATATTTCCATGTTCATCCAGATGGCTGTGTAGATATATCCATGTTCATACAGATGGCGGAGAAGATATTTCCATGTTCATACAGATGGCGGTGTAGATATTTCCATGTTCATACAGATAGCGGTGTAGATATTTCCATGTTCATACAGATAGCGGTGTAGATATTTCCATGTTCATACCGATAGCGGTGTATGTATTTCCATGTTCATACAGATAGCGGTGTAGATATTTCCATTTTTATGCAGATAGCGGTGTATATATTTCCCTGTTCAAACAGTTAGCGGTTTAGATATTTCCATGGTCATAAAGATAGCGGTGTAGATATTTCCATGTTTATACAGATAGCGGTGAAAATGTATGCATGTTTACACAGATAGCGGTGTAGATATTTCCATGTTCATCCAGAATGCTGTGTAGATATATCCATGTTCATACAGATGGCGGTGAAGATATTTCCATGTTCATACAGATAGCGGTGTAGGTATTTCCATGTTCATACAGAAAGCGGTGTAGATATTTCCATGTTCAAACAGATAGCGGTGTATGTATTTCCATGTTCATACAGTTAGCGGTGTATATATTTCCATTTTCAAGCAGATAGCGGTGTATATACTTCCATGTTCAAACAGTTAGCGGTGTAGATATTTCCATGTTCATAAATATAGCGGTGTAGATATTTCCATGTTTATGCAGACAGCAGTGAAAATGTAGGCATGTTTACACAGATAGCGGTGTAGATATTTCCATGTTCATCCAGATGGCTGTGTAGATATATCCATGTTCATATAGATGGCGGTGAAAATATTTCCATGTTCATACAGATAGCGGTGTAGATATTTCCATGTGCATACAGATAGCCGTGTAGATATTTCCATGTTCATCCAGATGGCTGTGTAGATATTTCCATGTTCATACAGATAGCGGTGTAGATATTTCCATGTTCATACAGATAGCGGTGTACATATTTCCATGTTCATACAGATGCCGGTGTAGATATTTCCATTTTCATACAGATAGCGGTGTAGTTATTTCCATGTGTAAAGAGATACCTGTGTAGATATTTCCATGTATATGCAGATAGCTGTGTAGCAATTCTCATTTTCATGCAGACAGCGGTGTATATATTTCCCTCTTCAAACAGATAGCGGTGTAGATATTTCCATGTTCATACAGATAGCGGTGTAGATATTTCCATGTTAATACAGATAGCGGTGTGGATATTTCCATGTTCATACAGATAGCGGTGCTGATATTTCCATGTTTTTACAGGTAGCGGTGAAGGTATTTCCTGTTTATACAGATAGCGTTGTAGATATTTCCATGTTTATACAGATAGCGGTGTAGATATTTCCATGTTTATACAGATAGCGGTGTTGATATCTCCATTTTAATACAGATGGCGGTGTAGATATTTATATGTTCATGCAGATGGCGGTTCAGATATTTCCACTTTCATACAGATGGCGGTGTAGATATTTCCATGTTCATACAGATAGCGGTGTAGTTATTTCCATGTGTAAAGAGATAGCTTTGTAGATATTTCCATGTATATGCAGATAGCTGTGTAGATATTTCCATTTTCATGCAGATAGCGGTGTATATATTTCCCTGTTCAAACAGTTAGCGGTGTAGATATTTCCATATTCAGAAAGATAGCGGTGTAGATATTTCCATGTTTATACAGATAGCGGTGAAGATGTATGCATGTTTACACAGATAGCAGTGTAGATATTTCCATGTTCCTCCAGATGGCTGTGTAGATACATCCATGTTCATACAGATAGCGGTGTAGATATTTCCAGGTTCATACAGATAGCGGTGCAGATATTTCCATGTTCATCCAGATGGCTGTGTTGATATATCCATGTTCATACAGATGGCGGAGAAGATATTTCCATGTTCATACAGATGGCGGTGTAGATATTTCCATGTTCATACAGATAGCGGTGTATATATTTCCATGTTCATACAGATAGCGGTGTAGATATTTATATGTTCATACAGATAGCGGTGTATGTATTTCCATGTTCATACAGATAGCGGTGTAGATATTTCAATTTTTATGCAGATAACAGTGTATATATTTCCCTGTTCAAACAGTTAGCGGTTTAGATATTTCCATGTTCATAAAGATAGCGGTGTAGATATTTCCATGTTTATACAGATAGCGGTGAAAATATATGCATGTTTACACAGATATCGGTGTAGATATTTCCATGTTCATCCAGAATGCTGTGTAGATATATCCATGTTCATACAGATGGCGGTGAAGATATTTCCATGTTCATACAGATAGCGGTGTAGATATTTCCATGTTCATACAGATAGCGGTGTAGATATTTCCATGTTCATACAGATAGCGATGTATGTATTTCCATGTTCATACAGATAGCGGTGTAGATATTTCCATGTTCATCCAGATGGCTGTGTAGATATTTGAATGTTCATGCAGATAGCGGTGTAGATATTTCCATGTTCATACAGATAGCGGTGTAGATATTTCCATGTTCATCCAGATGGCTGTGTAGATATATCCATGTTCATACAGATGGCGATGAAGATATTTCCATGTTCATACAGATAGCGGTGTAGATATTTCCATGTTCATACCGATAGCCGTGTAGATATTGCCATGTTCATACCGATAGCGGTGCTGATACTTCCATGTTTATACAGGTAGCGGTGTACATATTTCCGTGTTTATACAGATAGCGGTGTAGATATTTCCATGTTCATACAGATAGCGGTGTAGATATTTCCATCTTTATACAGATAGCGGTGTAGATATCTCCTTCTTAATACAGATGGCTGTGTAGACATTTATATGTTCATACAGATGGCGGTGCAGATATTTCCATGTTCATACAGATGGCGGTGTAGATATTTCCATGTTTATAGAGATAGCGGTGTAGTTATTTCCAAGTGTAAAGAGATAGCTGTGTAGATATTTCCATATATATGCAGATAGCTGTGTAGATATTTCCATTTTCATGCAGATAGCGGTGTAGATATTTCCATGTTCAAACAGATAGCTGTGTAGATATTTCCAAGTTCATACAGATAGCAGTGTAGATATTTCCATGTTTATACAGATGGCTGTGTAGATATATCCATGTTCATACAGACGGCGGTGTAGATACTTCCATTTTCATACTGATAGCGGTGTAGATATTTCCATGTTCATCCAGATGGCTGTGTAGATATATCCATGTTCATACATACCGATGGCAGAGAAGATATTTCCATGTTCATACAGATAGCGGTGTAAATATTTCCATGTTCATACAGATAGCGGTGTAGATATTTCCATGTTCATACAGATAGCGGTGTAGATATTTCCATGTTCATACAGATGGCGGTGTAGATATTTCCATTTTCATACAGATAGCGGTGTAGTTATTTCCATGTGTAAAGAGATACCTGTGTAGATATTTCCAAGCATATTCAGATAGCTGTGTAGCAATTTCCATTTTCATGCAGACAGCGGTGTATATATATCCCTGTTCAAACAGATAGCGGTGTAGAAATTTCCATGTTCATACAGATGGTGGTGTAGATATTTCCATGTTCATACAGATAGCGGTGTAGATATTTCCATGTTCATACAGATAGCGGTGTAGATATTTCCATGTTCATACAGATAGCAGTGTATGTATTTCCATGTTCATACAGATAGCGGTGTAGATATTTCCATTTTCATGCAGATAGCGGTGTATATATTTCCCTGTTCCAACAGATATCGGTTTAGATATTTCCATGTTCATAAAGATAGCGCTGTAGATATTTCCATGTTTATACAGATAGCGGTGAAGATGTATGCATGTTTACACAGATAGCCGTGTACATATTTCCATGTTCATCCAGATGGCTGTGTAGATATATCCATGTTCATACAGATGGCGGTGAAGATACTTCCATGTTCATACAGATAGCGGTGTAGATATTTCCATGTTCATACAGGTAGCGGTGTAGATATTTCCATGTTCATACAGATAGCGCTGCTGATATTTCCATGTTCATACAGGTAGCGGTGTAGATATTTCCATGTTTATACAGATAGCGGTGTAGATATTTCCATGTTTGTACAGATAGCGTTGTAGATATTTCCATGTTGATACAGATAGCGGTGTAGATATCTCCATCTTAATACAGATGGCGGTGTAGATATTTATATGTTCATACTGATGGCGGTGCAGATATTTCCATGTTCATACAGATGGCGGTGTAGATATTTCCATGTTCATACAGATAGCGGTGTAGTTATTTCCATGTTTAAAGAGATACCTGTGTAGATATTTCCATGTATATGCAGATAGCTGTGTAACAATTTCCATTTTCATGCAGAGAGCGGTGTATATATTTCCCTGTTCAAGCAGATAGCGGTGTAGATATTTCCATGTTCATACAGATAGCGGTGTAGATATTTCCATGTTCATACAGATAGCGGTGTGGATATTTCCGTGTTCATACAGATAGCGGTGCTGATATTTCCATGTTTTTACAGGTAGCGGTGAAGGTATTTCCATGTTTATACAGATAGCGTTGTAGATATTTCCATGTTCATACAGATAGCGGTGCTGATATTTCCATGTTTTGCAGGTAGCGGTGAAGATATTTCCATGTTTATACAGATAGCGGTGTAGATATTTCCATGTTTATACTGATAGCGGTGTAGATATCTCCATTTTAATACAGATGGCGGTGTAGATATTTATATGTTCATACAGATGGCGGTTCAGATATTTCCATTTTCATACAGATGGCGGTGTAGATATTTCCATGTTCATACAGATAGCGGTGTAGTTATTTCCATGTGTAAAGAGATAGCTGTGTAGATATTTCCATGTATATGCAGATAGCTGTGTAGATATTTCCATTTTCATGCAGATAGCGGTGTATATATTTCCCTGTTCAAACAGTTAGCGGTGTAGATATTTCCATGTTCATAAAGATAGCGGTGTAGATATTTCCATGTTTATACAGATAGCGTTGAAGATGTATGCATGTTTACACAGATAGCGGTGTAGATATTTCCATGTTCATCCAGATGGCTGTGTAGATATATCCATGTTCATACAGATAGCGGTGTAGATATTTCCATGTTCATACAGATAGCGGTGCAGATATTTCCATGTTCATCCAGATGGCTGTGTAGATATATCCATGTTCATACAGATGGCGGTGAAGATATTTCCATGTTCATACAGATAGCGGTGTAGATATTTCCATGTTCATACAGAAAGCGGTGTAGATATTTCCATGTTCAAACAGATAGCGGTGTATGTATTTCCATGTTCATACAGATAGCGGTGTAGAAATTTCCATTTTCAAGCAGATAGCGGTGTATATATTTCCATGTTCAAACAGTTAGCAGTGTAGATATTTCCATGTTCATAAAGATAGCGGTGTAGATATTTCCATGTTTATACAGATAGCGGTGAAAATGTATGCATGTTTACACAGATAGCGGTGTAGATATTTCCATGTTCATCCAGATGGCTGTGTAGATATATCCATGTTCATACAGATAGCGGTGTATGTATTTCCATGTTCATACAGATAGCGGTGTAGATATTTCCATGTTAATCCAGATGGCTGTGTAGATATTTCCATGTTTATACAGATAGCGTTGAAGATGTATGCATGTTTACACAGATAGCGGTGTAGATATTTCCATGTTCATCCAGATGGCTGTGTAGATATATCCATGTTCATACAGATAGCGGTGTAGATATTTCCATGTTCATACAGATAGCGGTGCAGATATTTCCATGTTCATCCAGATGGCTGTGTAGATATATCCATGTTCATAGAGATGGCGGTGAAGATATTTCCATGTTCATACAGATAGCGGTGTAGATATTTCCATGTTCATACAGAAAGCGGTGTAGATATTTCCATGTTCAAACAGATAGCGGTGTATGTATTTCCATGTTCATACAGATAGCGGTGTAGAAATTTCCATTTTCAAGCAGATAGCGGTGTATATATTTCCATGTTCAAACAGTTAGCAGTGTAGATATTTCCATGTTCATAAAGATAGCGGTGTAGATATTTCCATGTTTATACAGATAGCGGTGAAAATGTATGCATGTTTACACAGATAGCGGTGTAGATATTTCCATGTTCATCCAGATGGCTGTGTAGATATATCCATGTTCATACAGATAGCGGTGTATGTATTTCCATGTTCATACAGATAGCGGTGTAGATATTTCCATGTTAATCCAGATGGCTGTGTAGATATTTCCATGTTCGTGCAGATAGCGGTGTAGATATTTCCATGTTCATACAGATAGCGGTGTAGATATTTCCATGTTCATCCAGATGGCTGCGTAGATATATCCATGTTCATACAGATGGCGGTGAAGATATTTCCATGTACATACAGATAGCGGTGTAGATATTTCCATGTTCATACAGATAGCCGTGTAGATATTGCCATGTTCAAACTGATAGCGGTGCTGATACTTCCATGTTTATACAGGTAGCGGTGTACATATTTCCGTGTTTATACAGATGGCTGTGTAGATATATCCATGTTCATACAGATGGCGGTTTAGATATTTCCATGTTCATCCAGATGGCTGTGTAGATATATCCATGTTCATACAGATGGCGGAGAAGATATTTCCATGTTCATACAGATGGCGGTGTAGATATTTCCATGTTCATACAGATAGCGGTGTAGATATTTCCATGTTCATACAGATAGCGGTGTAGATATTTCCATGTTCATACAGATAGAGGTGTATGTATTTCCATGTTCATACAGATAGCGGTGTAGATATTTCCATTTTTATGCAGATAGCGGTGTATATATTTCCCTGTTCAAACAGTTAGCGGTTTAGATATTTCCATGGTCATAAAGATAGCGGTGTAGATATTTCCATGTTTATACAGATAGCGGTGAAAATGTATGCATGTTTACACAGATAGCGGTGTAGATATGTCCATGTTCATCCAGAATTCTGTGTAGATATATCCATGTTCATACAGATGGCGGTGAAGATATTTCCATGTTCATACAGATAGCGGTGTAGGTATTTCCATGTTCATACAGAAAGCGGTGTAGATATTTCCATGTTCAAACAGATAGCGGTGTATGTATTTCCATGTTCATACAGTTAGCGGTGTATATATTTCCATTTTCAAGCAGATAGCGGTTTATATACTTCCATGTTCAAACAGTTATCGGTGTAGATATTTCCATGTTCATAAAGATAGCGGTGTAGATATTTCCATGTTTATGCAGACAGCAGTGAAAATGTAGGCATGTTTACACAGATAGCGGTGTAGATATTTCCATGTTCATCCAGATGGCTGTGTAGATATATCCATGTTCATATAGATGGAGGTGAAAATATTTCCATGTTCATACAGATAGCGGTGTAGATATTTCCATGTGCATACAGATAGCGGTGTAGATATTTCCATGTTCATCCAGATGGCTGTGTAGATATTTCCATGTTCATACAGATAGCGGTGTAGATATTTCCATGTTCATACAGATAGCGGTGTACATATTTCCATGTTCATACAGATGGCGGTGTAGATATTTCCATTTTCATACAGATAGCGGTGTAGTTATTTCCATGTGTAAAGAGATACCTGTGTAGATATTTCCATGTATATGCAGATAGCTGTGTAGCAATTTTCATTTTCATGCAGACAGCGGTGTATATATTTCCCTCTTCAAACAGATAGCGGTGTAGATATTTCCATGTTCATACAGATAGCGGTGTAGATATTTCCATGTTAATACAGATAGCGGTGTGGATATTTCCATGTTCATACAGATAGCGGTGCTGATATTTCCATGTTTTTACAGGTAGCGGTGAAGGTACTTCCTGTTTATACAGATAGCGTTGTAGATATTTCCATGTTTATACAGATAGCGGTGTAGATATTTCCATGTTTATACAGATAGCGGTGTAGATATCTCCATTTTAATACAGATGGCGGTGTAGATATTTATATGTTCATGCAGATGGCGGTTCAGATATTTCCACTTTCATACAGATGGCGGTGTAGATATTTCCATGTTCATACAGATAGCGGTGTAGTTATTTCCATGTGTAAAGAGATAGCTTTGTAGATATTTCCATGTATATGCAGATAGCTGTGTAGATATTTCCATTTTCATGCAGATAGCGGTGTATATATTTCCCTGTTCAAACAGTTAGCGGTGTAGATATTTCCATGTTCAGAAAGATAGCGGTGTAGATATTTCCATGTTCATACAGATAGCGATGTATGTATTACCATGTTCATACAGATAGCGGTGTAGATATTTCCATGTTCATCCAGATGGCTGTGTAGATATTTGAATGTTCATGCAGATAGCGGTGTAGATATTTCCATGTTCATACAGATAGCGGTGTAGATATTTCCATGTTCATCCAGATGGCTGTGTAGATATATCCATGTTCATACAGATGGCGATGAAGATATTTCCATGTTCATACAGATAGCGGTGTAGATATTTCCATGTTCATACCGATAGCCGTGTAGATATTGCCATGTTCATACCGATAGCGGTGCTGATACTTCCATGTTTATACAGGTAGCGGTGTACATATTTCCATTTTTATACAGATAGCGGTGTAGATATTTCCATGTTCATACAGATAGCGGTGTAGATATTTCCATCTTTATACAGATATCGGTGTAGATATCTCCTTCTTAATACAGATGGCTGTGTAGACATTTATATGTTCATACAGATGGCGGTGCAGATATTTCCATGTTCATACAGATGGCGGTGTAGATATTTCCATGTTTATAGAGATAGCGGTGTAGTTATTTCCAAGTGTAAAGAGATAGCTGTGTAGATATTTCCACATATATGCAGATAGCTGTGTAGATATTTCCATTTTCATGCAGATAGCGGTGTAGATATTTCCATGTTCAAACAGATAGCTGTGTAGATATTTCCATGTTCATACAGATAGCGGTGTAGATATTTCCATGTTTATACAGATGGCTGTGTAGATATATCCATGTTCATATAGACGGCGGTGTAGATATTTCCAAGTTCATACTGATAGCGGTGTAGATATTTCCATGTTCATCCAGATGGATGTGTAGATATATCCATGTTCATACATACCAATGGCAGAGAAGATATTTCCATGTTCATACAGATAGCGGTGTAAATATTTCCATGTTCATACAGATAGCGGTGTAGATATTTCCATATTCATGCAGATGGCTGTGTAGATATATCCAAGTTCATATAGATGGCGGAGAAGATATTTCCATGTTCATACAGATAGCGGTGTAGATATTTCCATGTTCATACAGATAGCGGTGTAGATATTTCCATGTTCATACAGATAGCGGTGTGGATATTTCCGTGTTCATACAGATAGCGGTGCTGATATTTCCATGTTTTTACAGGTAGCGGTGAAGGTATTTCCATGTTTATACAGATAGCGTTGTAGATATTTCCATGTTCATACAGATAGCGGTGCTGATATTTCCATGTTTTTGCAGGTAGCGGTGAAGATATTTCCATGTTTATACAGATAGCGGTGTAGATATTTCCATGTTTATACTGATAGCGGTGTAGATATCTCCATTTTAATACAGATGGCGGTGTAGATATTTATATGTTCATACAGATGGCGGTTCAGACATTTCCATTTTCATACAGATGGCGGTGTAGGTATTTCCATGTTCATACTGATAGCGGTGTAGTTATTTCCATGTGTAAAGAGATAGCTGTGTAGATATTTCCATGTATATGCAGATAGCTGTGTAGGTATTTCCATTTTCATGCAGATAGCGCTGTATATATTTCCCTGTTCAAACAGTTAGCGGTGTAGATATTTCCATGTTCATAAAGATAGCGGTGTAGATATTTCCATGTTTATACAGATAGCGTTGAAGATGTATGCATGTTTACACAGATAGCGGTGTAGATATTTCCATGTTCATCCAGATGGCTGTGTAGATATATCCATGTTCATACAGATAGCGGTGCAGATATTTCCATGTTCATACAGATAGCGGTGCAGATATTTCCATGTTCATCCAGATGGCTGTGTAGATATATCCATGTTCATACAGATGGCGGTGAAGATATTTCCATGTTCATACAGATAGCGGTGTAGATATTTCCATGTTCATACAGAAAGCGGTGTAGATATTTCCATGTTCAAACAGATAGCGGTGTATGTATTTCCATGTTCATACAGATAGCGGTGTAGAAATTTCCATTTTCAAGCAGATAGCGGTGTATATATTTCCATGTTCAAACAGTTAGCAGTGTAGATATTTCCATGTTCATAAAGATAGCGGTGTAGATATTTCCATGTTTATACAGATAGCGGTGAAAATGTATGCATGTTTACACAGATAGCGGTGTAGATATTTCCATGTTCATCCAGATGGCTGTGTAGATATATCCATGTTCATACAGATAGCGGTGTATGTATTTCCATGTTCATACAGATAGCGGTGTAGATATTTCCATGTTAATCCAGATGGCTGTGTAGATATTTCCATGTTCATGCAGATAGCGGTGTAGATATTTCCATGTTCATACAGATAGCGGTGTAGATATTTCCATGTTCATCCAGATGGCTGCATAGATATATCCATGTTCATACAGATGGCGGTGAAGATATTTCCATGTACATACAGATAGCGGTGTAGATATTTCCATGTTCATACAGATAGCCGTGTAGATATTGCCATGTTCAAACTGATAGCGGTGCTGATACTTCCATGTTTATACAGGTAGCGGTGTACATATTTCCGTGTTTATACAGATGGCTGTGTAGATATATCCATGTTCATACAGATGGAGGTTTAGATATTTCCATGTTCATCCAGATGGCTGTGTAGATATATCCATGTTCATACAGATGGCGGAGAAGATATTTCCATGTTCATACAGATGGCGGTGTAGATATTTCCATGTTCATACAGATAGCGGTGTAGATATTTCCATGTTCATACAGATAGCGGTGTAGATATTTCCATGTTCATACAGATAGCGGTGTATGTATTTTCATGTTCATACAGATAGCGGTGTAGATATTTCCATTTTTATGCAGATAGCGGTGTATATATTTCCCTGTTCAAACAGTTAGCGGTTTAGATATTTCCATGGTCATAAAGATAGCGGTGTAGATATTTCCATGTTTATACAGATAGCGGTGAAAATGTATGCATGTTTACACAGATAGCGGTGTATATATTTCCATGTTCATCCAGAATGCTGTGTAGATATATCCATGTTCATACAGATGGCGGTGAAGATATTTCCATGTTCATACAGATAGCGGTGTAGGTATTTCCATGTTCATACAGAAAGCGGTGTAGATATTTCCATGTTCAAACAGATAGCGGTGTATGTATTTCCATGTTCATACAGTTAGCGGTGTATATATTTCCATTTTCAAGCAGATAGCGGTGTATATACTTCCATGTTCAAACAGTTATCGGTGAAGATATTTCCATGTTCATAAAGATAGCGGTGTAGATATTTCCATGTTTATGCAGACAGCAGTGAAAATGTAGGCATGTTTACACAGATAGCGGTGTAGATATTACCATGTTCATCCAGATGGCTGTGTAGATATATCCATGTTCATATAGATGGCGGTGAAAATATTTCCATGTTCATACAGATAGCGGTGTAGATATTTCCATGTGCATACAGATAGCGGTGTAGATATTTCCATGTTCATCCAGATGGCTGTGTAGATATTTCCATGTTCATACAGATAGCGGTGTAGATATTTCCATGTTCATACAGATAGCGGTGTACATATTTCCATGTTCATACAGATGGCGGTGTAGATATTTCCATTTTCATACAGATAGCGGTGTAGTTATTTCCATGTGTAAAGAGATACCTGTGTAGATATTTCCATGTATATGCAGATAGCTGTGTAGCAATTTTCATTTTCATGCAGACAGCGGTGTATATATTTCCCTCTTCAAACAGATAGCGGTGTAGATATTTCCATGTTCATACAGATAGCGGTGTAGATATTTCCATGTTAATACAGATAGCGGTGTGGATATTTCCATGTTCATACAGATAGCGGTGCTGATATTTCCATGTTTTTACAGGTAGCGGTGAAGGTATTTCCTGTTTATACAGATAGTGTTGTAGATATTTCCATGTTTATACAGATAGCGGTGTAGATATTTCCATGTTTATACAGATAGCGGTGTAGATATCTCCATTTTAATACAGATGGCGGTGTAGATATTTATATGTTCATGCAGATGGCGGTTCAGATATTTCCACTTTCATACAGATGGCGGTGTAGATATTTCCATGTTCATACAGATAGCGGTGTAGTTATTTCCATGTGTAAAGAGATAGCTTTGTAGATATTTCCATGTATATGCAGATAGCAGTGTAGATATTTCCATTTTCATGCAGATAGCGGTGTATATATTTCCCTGTTCAAACAGTTAGCGGTGTAGATATTTCCATGTTCAGAAAGATAGCGGTGTAGATATTTCCATGTTTATAAAGATAGCGGTGAAGATGTATGCATGTTTACACAGATAGCAGTGTAGATATTTCCATGTTCATCCAGATGGCTGTGTAGATACATCCATGTTCATACAGATAGCGGTGTAGATATTTCCAGGTTCATACAGATAGCGGTGCAGATATTTCCATGTTCATCCAGATGGCTGTGTTGATATATCCATGTTCATACAGATGGCGGAGAAGATATTTCCATGTTCATACAGATGGCGGTGTAGATATTTCCATGTTCATACAGATAGCGGTGTAGATATTTCCATGTTCATACAGATAGCGGTGTAGATATTTATATGTTCATACAGATAGCGGTGTATGTATTTCCATGTTCATACAGATAGCGGTGTAGATATTTCAGTTTTTATGCAGATAACGGTGTATATATTTCCCTGTTCAAACAGTTAGCGGTTTAGATATTTCCATGTTCATAAAGATAGCGGTGTAGGTATTTCCATGTTTATACAGATAGCGGTGAAAATGTATGCATGTTTACACAGATAGCGGTGTAGATATTTCCATGTTCATCCAGAATGCTGTGTAGATATATCCATGTTCATACAGATGGCGGTGAAGATATTTCCATGTTCATACAGATAGCGGTGTAGATATTTCCATGTTCATACAGATAGCGGTGTAGATATTTCCATGTTCATACAGAGAGCGGTGTATGTATTTCCATGTTCATACAGATAGCGGTGTAGATATTTCCATGTTGATCCAGATGGCTGTGTAGATATTTGAATGTTCATGCAGATAGCGGTGTAGATATTTCCATGTTCATACAGATAGCGGTGTAGATATTTCCATGTTCATCCAGATGGCTGTGTAGATATATCCATGTTCATACAGATGGCGATGAAGATATTTCCATGTTCATACAGATAGCGGTGTAGATATTTCCATGTTCATACCGATAGCCGTGTAGATATTGCCATGTTCATACCGATAGCGGTGCTGATACTTCCATGTTTATACAGGTAGCGGTGTACATATTTCCGTGTTTATACAGATAGCGGTGTAGATATTTCCATGTTCATACAGATAGCGGTGTAGATATTTCCATCTTTATACAGATAGCGGTGTAGATATCTCCTTCTTAATACAGATGGCTGTGTAGACATTTATATGTTCATACAGATGGCGGTGCAGATATTTCCATGTTCATACAGATGGCGGTGTAGATATTTCCATGTTCATACAGATAGCGGTGTAGATATTTCAATTTTTATGCAGATAACGGTGTATATATTTCCCTGTTCAAACAGTTAGCGGTTTAGATATTTCCATGTTCATAAAGATAGCGGTGTAGATATTTCCATGTTTATACAGATAGCGGTGAAAATGTATGCATGTTTACACAGATAGCGGTGTAGATATTTCCATGTTCATCCAGAATGCTGTGTAGATATATCCATGTTCATACAGATGGCGGTGAAGATATTTCCATGTTCATACAGATAGCGGTGTAGATATTTCCATGTTCATACAGATAGCGGTGTAGATATTTCCATGTTCATACAGATAGCGATGTATGTATTTCCATGTTCATACAGATAGCGGTGTAGATATTTCCATGTTCATCCAGATGGCTGTGTAGATATTTGAATGTTCATGCAGATAGCGGTGTAGATATTTCCATGTTCATACAGATAGCGGTGTAGATATTTCCATGTTCATCCAGATGGCTGTGTAGATATATCCATGTTCATACAGATGGCGATGAAGATATTTCCATGTTCATACAGATAGCGGTGTAGATATTTCCATGTTCATACCGATAGCCGTGTAGATATTGCCATGTTCATACCGATAGCGGTGCTGATACTTCCATGTTTATACAGGTAGCGGTGTACATATTTCCGTGTTTATACAGATAGCGGTGTAGATATTTCCATGTTCATACAGATAGCGGTGTAGATATTTCCATCTTTATACAGATAGCGGTGTAGATATCTCCTTCTTAATACAGATGGCTGTGTAGACATTTATATGTTCATACAGATGGCGGTGCAGATATTTCCATGTTCATACAGATGGCGGTGTAGATATTTCCATGTTTATAGAGATAGCGGTGTAGTTATTTCCAAGTGTAAAGAGATAGCTGTGTAGATATTTCCATATATATGCAGATAGCTGTGTAGATATTTCCATTTTCATGCAGATAGCGGTGTAGATAATTCCATGTTCAAACAGATAGCTGTGTAGATATTTCCATGTTCATACAGATAGCGGTGTAGATATTTCCATGTTTATACAGATGGCTGTGTAGATATATCCATGTTCATACAGACGGCGGTGTAGATATTTCCATGTTCATACTGATAGCGGTGTAGATATTTCCATGTTCATCCAGATGGCTGTGTAGATATATCCATGTTCATACATACCGATGGCAGAGAAGATATTTCCATGTTCATACAGATAGCGGTGTAAATATTTCCATGTTCATACAGATAGCGGTGTAGATATTTCCATGTTCATACAGATAGCGGTGTAGATATTTCCATGTTCATACAGATGGCGGTGTAGATATTTCCATTTTCATACAGATAGCGGTGTAGTTATTTCCATGTGTAAAGAGATACCTGTGTAGATATTTCCAAGCATATGCAGATAGCTGTGTAGCAATTTCCATTTTCATGCAGACAGCGGTGTATATATATCCCTGTTCAAACAGATAGCGGTGTAGATATTTCCATGTTCATACAGATGGTGGTGTGGATATTTCCATGTTCATACAGATAGCGGTGTAGATATTTCCATGTTCATACAGATAGCGGTGTAGATATTTCCATGTTCATACAGGTAGCGGTGTATGTATTTCCATGTTCATACAGATAGCGGTGTAGATATTTCCATTTTCATGCAGATAGCGGTGTATATATTTCCCTGTTCAAACAGATATCGGTTTAGATATTTCCATGTTCATAAAGATAGCGCTGTAGATATTTCCATGTTTATACAGATAGCGGTGAAGATGTATGCATGTTTACACAGATAGCCGTGTACATATTTCCATGTTCATCCAGAATGCTGTGTAGATATATCCATGTTCATACAGATGGCGGTGAAGATACTTCCATGTTCATACAGATAGCGGTGTAGATATTTCCATGTTCATACAGGTAGCGGTGTAGATATTTCCATGTTCATACAGATAGCGCTGCTGATATTTCCATGTTCATACAGGTAGCGGTGTAGATATTTCCATGTTTATACAGATAGCGGTGTAGATATTTCCATGTTTGTACAGATAGCGTTGTAGATATTTCCACGTTGATACAGATAGCGGTGTAGATATCTCCATCTTAATACAGATGGCGGTGTAGATATTTATATGTTCATACTGATGGCGGTGCAGATATTTCCATGTTCATACAGATGGCGGTGTAGATATTTCCATGTTCATACAGATAGCGGTGTAGTTATTTCCATGTGTAAAGAGATACCTGTGTAGATATTTCCATGTATATGCAGATAGCTGTGTAGCAATTTCCATTTTCATGCAGAGAGCGGTGTATATATTTCCCTGTTCAAACAGATAGCGGTGTAGATATTTCCATGTTCATACAGATAGCGGTGTAGATATTTCCATGTTTATAGAGATAGCGGTGTAGTTATTTCCAAGTGTAAAGAGATAGCTGTGTAGATATTTCCATATATATGCAGATAGCTGTGTAGATATTTCCATTTTCATGCAGATAGCGGTGTAGATATTTCCATGTTCAAACAGATAGCTGTGTAGATATTTCCATGTTCATACAGATAGCGGTGTAGATATTTCCATGTTTATACAGATGGCTGTGTAGATATATCCATGTTCATACAGACGGCGGTGTAGATATTTCCATGTTCATACTGATAGCGGTGTAGATATTTCCATGTTCATCCAGATGGCTGTGTAGATATATCCATGTTCATACATACCGATGGCAGAGAAGATATTTCCATGTTCATACAGATAGCGGTGTAAATATTTCCATGTTCATACAGATAGCGGTGTAGATATTTCCATGTTCATACAGATAGCGGTGTAGATATTTCCATGTTCATACAGATAGCGGTGTAGATATTTCCATTTTCATACAGATAGCGGTGTAGTTATTTCCATGTGTAAAGAGATACCTGTGTAGATATTTCCAAGCATATGCAGATAGCTGTGTAGCAATTTCCATTTTCATGCAGACAGCGGTGTATATATATCCCTGTTCAAACAGATAGCGGTGTAGATATTTCCATGTTCATACAGATGGTGGTGTAGATATTTCCATGTTCATACAGATAGCGGTGTAGATATTTCCATGTTCATACAGATAGCGGTGTAGATATTTCCATGTTCATACAGATAGCGGTGTATGTATTTCCATGTTCATACAGATAGCGGTGTAGATATTTCCATTTTCATGCAGATAGCGGTGTATATATTTCCCTGTTCAAACAGTTAGCGGTGTAGATATTTCCATGTTCATAAAAATAGCGGTGTAGATATTTCCATGTTTATACAGATAGCGTTGAAGATGTATGCATGTTTACACAGATAGCGGTGTAGATATTTCCATGTTCATCCAGATGGCTGTGTAGATATATCCATGTTCATACAGATAGCGGTGTAGATATTTCCATGTTCATACAGATAGCGGTGCAGATATTTCCATGTTCATCCAGATGGCTGTGTAGATATATCCATGTTCATACAGATGGCGGTGAAGATATTTCCATGTTCATACAGATAGCGGTGTAGATATTTCCATGTTCATACAGAAAGCGGTGTAGATATTTCCATGTTCAAACAGATAGCGGTGTATGTATTTCCATGTTCATACAGATAGCCGTGTAGAAATTTCCATTTTCAAGCAGATAGCGGTGTATATATTTCCATGTTCAAACAGTTAGCAGTGTAGATATTTCCATGTTCATAAAGATAGCGGTGTAGATATTTCCATGTTTATACAGATAGCGGTGAAAATGTATGCATGTTTACACAGATAGCGGTGTAGATATTTCCATGTTCATCCAGATGGCTGTGTAGATATATCCATGTTCATACAGATAGCGGTGTATGTATTTCCATGTTCATACAGATAGCGGTGTAGATATTTCCATGTTAATCCAGATGGCTGTGTAGATATTTCCATGTTTATACAGATAGCGTTGAAGATGTATGCATGTTTACACAGATAGCGGTGTAGATATTTCCATGTTCATCCAGATGGCTGTGGAGATATATCCATGTTCATACAGATAGCGGTGTAGATATTTCCATGTTCATACAGATAGCGGTGCAGATATTTCCATGTTCATCCAGATTGCTGTGTAGATATATCCATGTTCATACAGATGGCGGTGAAGATATTTCCATGTTCATACAGATAGCGGTGTAGATATTTCCATGTTCATACAGAAAGCGGTGTAGATATTTCTATGTTCAAACAGATAGCGGTGTATGTATTTCCATGTTCATACAGATAGCGGTGTAGAAATTTCCATTTTCAAGCAGATAGCGGTGTATATATTTCCATGTTCAAACAGTTAGCAGTGTAGATATTTCCATGTTCATAAAGATAGCGGTGTAGATATTTCCATGTTTATACAGATAGCGGTGAAAATGTATGCATGTTTACACAGATAGCGGTGTAGATATTTCCATGTTCATCCAGATGGCTGTGTAGATATATCCATGTTCATACAGATAGCGGTGTATGTATTTCCATGTTCATACAGATAGCGGTGTAGATATTTCCATGTTAATCCAGATGGCTGTGTAGATATTTCCATGTTCATGCAGATAGCGGTGTAGATATTTCCATGTTCATACAGATAGCGGTGTAGATATTTCCATGTTCATCCAGATGGCTGCGTAGATATATCCATGTTCATACAGATGGCGGTGAAGATATTTCCATGTACATACAGATAGCGGTGTAGATATTTCCATGTTCATACAGATAGCCGTGTAGATATTGCCATGTTCAAACTGATAGCGGTGCTGATACTTCCATGTTTATACAGGTAGCGGTGTACATATTTCCGTGTTTATACAGATGGCTGTGTAGATATATCCATGTTAATACAGATGGCGGTTTAGATATTTCCATGTTCATCCAGATGGCTGTGTAGATATATCCATGTTCATGCAGATGGCGGAGAAGATATTTCCATGTTCATACAGATGGCGGTGTAGATATTTCCATGTTCATACAGATAGCGGTGTAGATATTTCCATGTTCATACAGATAGCGGTGTAGATATTTCCATGTTCATACAGATAGCGGTGTAGATATTTCCATGTTCATACAGATAGAGGTGTATGCATTTCCATGTTCATACAGATAGCGGTGTAGATATTTCCATTTTTATGCAGATAGCGGTGTATATATTTCCCTGTTCAAACAGTTAGCGGTTTAGATATTTCCATGGTCATAAAGATAGCGGTGTAGATATTTCCATGTTTATACAGATAGCAGTGAAAATGTATGCATGTTTACACAGATAGCGGTGTAGATATGTCCATGTTCATCCAGAATTCTGTGTAGATATATCCATGTTCATACAGATGGCGGTGAAGATATTTCCATGTTCATACAGATAGCGGTGTAGGTATTTCCATGTTCATACAGAAAGCGGTGTAGATATTTCCATGTTCAAACAGATAGCGGTGTATGTATTTCCATGTTCATACAGTTAGCGGTGTATATATTTCCATTTTCAAGCAGATAGCGGTGTATATACTTCCATGTTCAAACAGTTATTGGTGTAGATATTTCCATGTTCATAAAGATAGCGGTGTAGATATTTCCATGTTTATGCAGACAGCAGTGAAAATGTAGGCATGTTTACACAGATAGCGGTGTAGATATTTCCATGTTCATCCAGATGGCTGTGTAGATATATCCATGTTCATATAGATGGCGGTGAAAATATTTCCATGTTCATACAGATAGCGGTGTAGATATTTCCATGTGCATACAGATAGCGGTGTAGATATTTCCATGTTCATCCAGATGGCTGTGTAGATATTTCCATGTTCATACAGATAGCGGTGTAGATATTTCCATGTTCACACAGATAGCGGTGTACATATTTCCATGTTCATACAGATGGCGGTGTAGATATTTCCATTTTCATACAGATAGCGGTGTAGTTATTTCCATGTGTAAAGAGATACCTGTGTAGATATTTCCATGTATATGCAGATAGCTGTGTAGCAATTTTCATTTTCATGCAGACAGCGGTGTATATATTTCCCTCTTCAAACAGATAGCGGTGTAGATATTTCCATGTTCATACAGATATCGGTGTAGATATTTCCATGTTAATACAGATAGCGGTGTGGATATTTCCATGTTCATACAGATAGCGGTGCTGATATTTCCATGTTTTTACAGGTAGCGGTGAAGGTATTTCCTGTTTATACAGATAGCGTTGTAGATATTTCCATGTTTATACAGATAGCGGTGTAGATATTTCCATGTTTATACAGATGGCGGTGTAGATATTTCCATGTTCATACAGATAGCGGTGTAGATATTTCCATGTTCATCCAGATGGCTGTTTAGATATTTGAATGTTCATGCAGATAGCGGTGTAGATATTTCCATGTTCATACAGATAGCGGTGTAGATATTTCCATGTTCATCCAGATGGCTGTGTAGATATATCCATGTTCATACAGATGGGGATGAAGATATTTCCATGTTCATACAGATAGCGGTGTAGATATTTCCATGTTCATACCGATAGCCGTGTAGATATTGCCATGTTCATACCGATAGCGGTGCTGATACTTCCATGTTTATACAGGTAGCGGTGTATATATTTCCGTGTTTATACAGATATCGGTGTAGATATTTCCATGTTCATACAGATAGCGGGGTAGATATTTCCATCTTTATACAGATAGCGGTGTAGATATCTCCTTCTTAATACAGATGGTTGTGTAGACATTTATATGTTCATACAGATGGCGGTGCAGATATTTCCATGTTCATACAGATGGCGGTGTATATATTTCCATTTTCATACAGATAGCGGTGTAGATATTTCCATGTTCATACAGATAGCGGTGTAGATATTTATATGTTCATACAGATAGCGGTGTATGTATTTCCATGTTCATACAGATAGCGGTGTAGATATTTCAATTTTTATGCAGATAACGGTGTATATATTTCCCTGTTCAAACAGTTAGCGGTTTAGATATTTCCATGTTCATAAAGATAGCGGTGTAGATATTTCCATGTTTATACAGATAGCGGTGAAAATGTATGCATGTTTACACAGATAGCGGTGTAGATATTTCCATGTTCATCCAGAATGCTGTGTAGATATATCCATGTTCATACAGATGGCGGTGAAGATATTTCCATGTTCATACAGATAGCGGTGTAGATATTTCCATGTTCATACAGATAGCGGTGTAGATATTTCCATGTTCATACAGATAGCGATGCATGTATTTCCATGTTCATACAGATAGCGGTGTAGATATTTCCATGTTCATCCAGATGGCTGTGTATATATTTGAATGTTCATGCAGATAGCGGTGTAGATATTTCCATGTTCATACAGATAGCGGTGTAGATATTTCCATGTTCATCCAGATGGCTGTGTAGATATATCCATGTTCATACAGATGGCGATGAAGATATTTCCATGTTCATACAGATAGCGGTGTAGATATTTCCATGTTCATACCGATAGCCGTGTAGATATTGCCATGTTCATACCGATAGCGGTGCTGATACTTCCATGTTTATACAGGTAGCGGTGTACATATTTCCGTGTTTATACAGATAGCGGTGTAGATATTTCCATGTTCATACAGATAGCGGTGTAGATATTTCCATCTTTATACAGATAGCGGTGTAGATATCTCCTTCTTAATACAGATGGCTGTGTAGACATTTATATGTTCATACAGATGGCGGTGCAGATATTTCCATGTTCATACAGATGGCGGTGTAGATATTTCCATGTTTATAGAGATAGCGGTGTAGTTATTTCCAAGTGTAAAGAGATAGCTGTGTAGATATTTCCATATATATGCAGATAGCTGTGTAGATATTTCCATTTTCATGCAGATAGCGGTGTAGATATTTCCATGTTCAAACAGATAGCTGTGTAGATATTTCCATGTTCATACAGATAGCGGTGTAGATATTTCCATGTTTATACATATGGCTGTGTAGATATATCCATGTTCATATAGACGGCGGTGTAGATATTTCCAAGTTCATACTGATAGCGGTGTAGATATTTCCATGTTCATCCAGATGGCTGTGTAGATATATCCATGTTCATACATACCAATGGCAGAGAAGATATTTCCATGTTCATACAGATAGCGGTGTAAATATTTCCATGTTCATACAGATAGCGGTGTAGATATTTCCATATTCATGCAGATGGCTGTGTAGATATATCCATGTTCATACAGATGGCAGAGAAGATATTTCCATGTTCATACAGATAGCGGTGTAGATATTTCCATGTTCATACAGATAGCGGTGTAGATATTTCCAATTTCATACAGATCGCGGTGAAGATATTTCCATGTTCTTACAGATAGCGGTGTAGATATTTCCATGTTCATCCAGATGGCTGTGTAGATATATCCATGTTCATTCAGATGGCGGTGAAGATATTTCCATGTTCATACAGATAGCGGTGTAGATATTTCCATGTTCATACAGATAGCTGTGTAGATATTGCCATGCTCATACTGATAGCGGTGCTGATACTTCCATGTTTATACAGGTAGCTGTGTACATATTTCCATGTTTATACAGATAGCGGTGTAGATATTTCCATGTTCATACAGATAGCGGTGTAGATATATCCATGTTTATACAGATAGCGGTGTAGATATCTCCTTCTTAATACAGATGGCGGTGTAGATATTTACATGTTCATCCAGATGGCTGTGTAGATATTTCCATGTTCATACAGATAGCGGTGTAGATATTTCCATGTTCATACAGATAGCGGTGTAGATATTTCCATGTTCATACAGATGGCGGTGTAGATATTTCCATTTTCATACAGATAGCGGTGTAATTATTTCCATGTGTAAAGAGATACCTGTGTAGATATTTCCATGTATATGCAGATAGCTGTGTAGCAATTTCCATTTTCATGCAGACAGCGGTGTATATATTTCCCTGTTCAAACAGATAGCGGTGTAGTTATTTCCATGTTCATACAGATAGCGGTGTAGATGTTTCCATGTTCGTACAGATAGCGGTGTAGATATTTCCATGTTCATACAGATAGCGGTGCTGATATTTCCATGTTTTTACAGGTAGCGGTGAAGATATTTCCATGTTTATACAGATAGCGTTGTAGATATTTCCATGTTTATACAGATAGCGGTGTAGGTATTTCCAAGTTTATACAGATAGCGGTGTAGATATCTCCATTTTAATACAGATGGCGGTGTAGATATTTATATGTTCATACAGATGGCGGTTCAGATATTTCCATTTTCATACAGATGGCGGTGTAGATATTTCCATGTTCATACAGATAGCGGTGTAGTTATTTCCATGTGTAAAGAGATAGCTTTGTAGATATTTCCATGTATATGCAGATAGCTGTGTAGATATTTCCATTTTCATGCAGATAGCGGTGTATATATTTCCCTGTTCAAACAGTTAGCAGTGTAGATATTTCCATCTTCAGAAAGATAGCGGTGTAGATATTTCCATGTTTATACAGATAGCGGTGAAGATGTATGTATGTTTACTCAGATAGCAGTGTAGATATTTCCATGTTCATCCAGATGGCTGTGTAGATATATCCATGTTCATATAGATAGCGGAGTAGATATTTCCATGTTCATACAGATAGCGGTGCAGATATTTCCATGTTCATCCAGATGGCTGTGTTGATATATCCATGTTCATACAGATGGCGGTGAAGATATTTCCATGTACATACAGATAGCGGTGTAGATATTTCCATGTTCATACAGATAGCCGTGTAGATATTGCCATGTTCATACCGATAGCGGTGCTGATACTTCCATGTTTATACAGTTAGCGGTGTACATATTTCCGTGTTTATACAGATGGCTGTGTAGATATATCCATGTTCATACAGATGGCGGTGTAGATATTTCCATGTTCGTACAGATAGCGGTTTAGATATTTCCATGTTCATCCAGATGGCTGTGTAGATATATCCATGTTCATACAGATGGTGGAGAAGATATTTCCATGTTCATACAGATGGCGGTTTAGATATTTCCATGTTCATACAGATAGCGGTGTAGATATTTCCATGTTCATAGAGATAGCGGTGTATGTATTTCCATGTTTATACGGATAGCGGTGTAGATATTTCCATTTTTATTCAGATAGCTGTGTATATATTTCCCTGTTCAAACAGTTAGCGGTTTAGATATTTCCATGTTCATAAAGATAGCGGTGTAGATATTTCCATGTTTATACAGATAGCGGTGAAAATGTATGCATGTTTACACAGATAGCGGTGTAGATATTTCCATGTTCATCCAGAATGCTGTGTAGATATATCCATGTTCATACAGACGGCGGTGAAGATATTTCCATGTTCATACAGATAGCGGTGTAGATATTTCCATGTTCATACAGATAGCGGTGTAGATATTTCCATGTTCATACAGATGGCGGTGTAGATATTTCCATTTTCATACAGATAGCGGTGTAGTTATTTCCATGTGTAAAGAGATACCTGTGTAGATATTTCCAAGCATATGCAGATAGCTGTGTAGCAATTTCCATTTTCATGCAGACAGCGGTGTATATATATCCCTGTTCAAACAGATAGCGGTGTAGATATTTCCATGTTCATACAGATGGTGGTGTAGATATTTCCATGTTCATACAGATAGCGGTGTAGATATTTCCATGTTAATACAGATAGCGGTGTAGATATTTCCATGTTCATACAGATAGTGGTGTATGTATTTCCATGTTCATACAGATAGCGGTGTAGATATTTCCATTTTCATGCAGATAGCGGTGTATATATTTCCCTGTTCAAACAGATATCGGTTTAGATATTTCCATGTTCATAAAGATAGCGCTGTAGATATTTCCATGTTTATACAGATAGCGGTGAAGATGTATGCATGTTTACACAGATAGCCGTGTACATATTTCCATGTTCATCCAGAATGCTGTGTAGATATATCCATGTTCATACAGATGGCGGTGAAGATACTTCCATGTTCATACTGATAGCGGTGTAGATATTTCCATGTTCATACAGGTAGCAGTGTAGATATTTCCATGTTCATACAGATAGCGCTGCTGATATTTCCATGTTCATACAGGTAGCGGTGTAGATATTTCCATGTTTATACAGATAGCGGTGTAGATATTTCCATGTTTGTACAGATAGCGTTGTAGATATTTCCATGTTGATACAGATAGCGGTGTAGATATCTCCATCTTAATACAGATGGCGGTGTAGATATTTATATGTTCATACTGATGGCGGTGCAGATATTTCCATGTTCATACAGATGGCGGTGTAGATATTTCCATGTTCATACAGATAGCGGTGTAGTTATTTCCATGTGTAAAGAGATACCTGTGTAGATATTTCCATGTATATGCAGATAGCTGTGTAGCAATTTCCATTTTCATGCAGAGAGCGGTGTATATATTTCCCTGTTCAAACAGATAGCGGTGTAGATATTTCCATGTTCATACAGAAAGCGGTGTAGATATTTCCATGTTCATACAGATAGCGGTGTGGATATTTCCGTGTTCATACAGAAAGCGGTGCTGATATTTCCATGTTTTTACAGGTAGCGGTGAAGGTATTTCCATGTTTATACAGATAGCGTTGTAGATATTTCCATGTTCATACAGATAGCGGTGCTGATATTTCCATGTTTTTGCAGGTAGCGGTGAAGATATTTCCATGTTTATACAGATAGCGGTGTAGATATTTCCATGTTTATACTGATAGCGGTGTAGATATCTCCATTTTAATACAGATGGCGGTGTAGATATTTATAGGTTCATACAGATGGCGGTTCAGATATTTCCATTTTCATACAGATGGCGGTGTAGATATTTCCATGTTCATACAGATAGCGGTGTAGTTATTTCCATGTGTAAAGAGATAGCTGTGTAGATATTTCCATGTATATGCAGATAGCTGTGTAGATATTTCCATTTTCATGCAGATAGCGCTGTATATATTTCCCTGTTCAAACAGTTAGTGGTGTAGATATTTCCATGTTCATAAAAATAGCGGTGTAGATATTTCCATGTTAATCCAGATGGCTGTGTAGATATTTCCATGTTCATGCAGATAGCGGTGTAGATATTTCCATGTTCATACAGATAGCGGTGTAGATATTTCCATGTTCATCCAGATGGCTGCGTAGATATATCCATGTTCATACAGATGGCGGTGAAGATATTTCCATGTACATACAGATAGCGGTGTAGATATTTCCATGTTCATACAGATAGCCGTGTAGATATTGCCATGTTCAAACTGATAGCGGTGCTGATACTTCCATGTTTATACAGGTAGCGGTGTACATATTTCCGTGTTTATACAGATGGCTGTGTAGATATATCCATGTTCATACAGATGGCGGTTTAGATATTTCCATGTTCATCCAGATGGCTGTGTAGATATATCCATGTTCATACAGATGGCGGAGAAGATATTTCCATGTTCATACAGATGGCGGTGTAGATATTTCCATGTTCATACAGATAGCGGTGTAGATATTTCCATGTTCATACAGATAGCGGTGTAGATATTTCCATGTTCATACAGATAGAGGTGTATGTATTTCCATGTTCATACAGATAGCGGTGTAGATATTTCCATTTTTATGCAGATAGCGGTGTATATATTTCCCTGTTCAAACAGTTAGCGGTTTAGATATTTCCATGGTCATAAAGATAGCGGTGTAGATATTTCCATGTTTATACAGATAGCAGTGAAAATGTATGCATGTTTACACAGATAGCGGTGTAGATATGTCCATGTTCATCCAGAATTCTGTGTAGATATATCCATGTTCATACAGATGGCGGTGAAGATATTTCCATGTTCATACAGATAGCGGTGTAGGTATTTCCATATTCATACAGAAAGCAGTGTAGATATTTCCATGTTCAAACAGATAGCGGTGTATGTATTTCCATGTTCATACAGTTAGCGGTGTATATATTTCCATTTTCACGCAGATAGCGGTGTATATACTTCCATGTTCAAACAGTTATCGGTGTAGATATTTCCATGTTCATAAAGATAGCGGTGTAGATATTTCCATGTTTATGCAGACAGCAGTGAAAATGTAGGCATGTTTACACAGATAGCGGTGTAGATATTTCCATGTTCATCCAGATGGCTGTGTAGATATATCCATGTTCATATAGATGGCGGTGAAAATATTTCCATGTTCATACAGATAGCGGTGTAGATATTTCCATGTGCATACAGATAGCGGTGTAGATATTTCCATGTTCATCCAGATGGCTGTGTAGATATTTCCATGTTCATACAGATAGCGGTGTAGATATTTCCATGTTCACACAGATAGCGATGTACATATTTCCATGTTCATACAGATGGCGGTGTAGATATTTCCATTTTCATACAGATAGCGGTGTAGTTATTTCCATGTGTAAAGAGATACCTGTGTAGATATTTCCATGTATATGCAGATAGCTGTGTAGCAATTTTCATTTTCATGCAGACAGCGGTGTATATATTTCCCTCTTCAAACAGATAGCGGTGTAGATATTTCCATGTTCATACAGATAGCGGTGTAGATATTTCCATGTTAATACAGATAGCGGTGTGGATATTTCCATGTTCATACAGATAGCGGTGCTGATATTTTCATGTTTTTACAGGTAGCGGTGAAGGTATTTCCTGTTTATACAGATAGCGTTGTAGATATTTCCATGTTTATACAGATAGCGGTGTAGATATTTCCATGTTTATACAGATAGCGGTGTAGATATCTCCATTTTAATACAGATGGCGGTGTAGATATTTATATGTTCATGCAGATGGCGGTTCAGATATTTCCACTTTCATACAGATGGCGGTGTAGATATTTCCATGTTCATACAGATAGCGGTGTAGTTATTTCCATGTGTAAAGAGATAGCTTTGTAGATATTTCCATGTATATGCAGATAGCTGTGTAGATATTTCCATTTTCATGCAGATAGCGGTGTATATATTTCCCTGTTCAAACAGTTAGCGGTGTAGATATTTCCATGTTCAGAAAGATAGCGGTGTAGATATTTCCATGTTTATACAGATAGCGGTGAAGATGTATGCATGTTTACACAGATAGCAGTGTAGATATTTCCATGTTCATCCAGATGGCCGTGTAGATACATCCATGTTCATACAGATAGCGGTGTAGATATTTCCAGGTTCATACAGATAGCGGTGCAGATATTTCCATGTTCATCCAGATGGCTGTGTTGATATATCCATGTTCATACAGATGCCGGAGAAGATATTTCCATGTTCATACAGATGGCGGTGTAGATATTTCCATGTTCATACAGATAGCGGTGTAGATATTTCCATGTTCATACAGATAGCGGTGTAGATATTTATATGTTCATACAGATAGCGGTGTATGTATTTCCATGTTCATACAGATAGCGGTGTAGATATTTCAATTTTTAGGCAGATAACGGTGTATATATTTCCCTGTTCAAACAGTCAGCGGTTTAGATATTTCCATGTTCATAAAGATAGCGGTGTAGATATTTCCATGTTTATACAGATAGCGGTGAAAATGTATGCATGTTTACACAGATAGCGGTGTAGATATTTCCATGTTCATCCAGAATGCTGTGTAGATATATCCATGTTCACACAGATGGCGGTGAAGATATTTCCATGTTCATACAGATAGCGGTGTAGATATTTCCATGTTCATACAGATAGCGGTGTAGATATTTCCATGTTCATACAGATAGCGATGTATGTATTTCCATGTTCATACAGATAGCGGTGTAGATATTTCCATGTTCATCCAGATGGCTGTGTAGATATTTGAATGTTCATGCAGATAGCGGTGTAGATATTTCCATGTTCATACAGATAGCGGTGTAGATATTTCCATGTTCATCCAGATGGCTGTGTAGATATATCCATGTTCATACAGATGGCGATGAAGATATTTCCATGTTCATACAGATAGCGGTGTAGATATTTCCATGTTCATCCAGATGGCTGTGTAGATATATCCATGTTCATACATACCAATGGCAGAGAAGATATTTCCATGTTCATACAGATAGCGGTGTAAATATTTCCATGTTCATACAGATAGCGGTGTAGATATTTCCATATTCATGCAGATGGCTGTGTAGATATATCCATGTTCATACAGATGGCAGAGAAGATATTTCCATGTTCATACAGATAGCGGTGTAGATATTTCCATGTTCATACAGATAGCGGTGTAGATATTTCCAATTTCATACAGATCGCGGTGAAGATATTTCCATGTTCTTACAGATAGCGGTGTAGATATTTCCATGTTCATCCAGATGGCTGTGTAGATATATCCATGTTCATTCAGATGGCGGTGAAGATATTTCCATGTTCATACAGATAGCGGTGTAGATATTTCCATGTTCATACAGATAGCTGTGTAGATATTGCCATGCTCATACTGATAGCGGTGCTGATACTTCCATGTTTATACAGGTAGCTGTGTACATATTTCCATGTTTATACAGATAGCGGTGTAGATATTTCCATGTTCATACAGATAGCGGTGTAGATATATCCATGTTTATACAGATAGCGGTGTAGATATCTCCTTCTTAATACAGATGGCGGTGTAGATATTTACATGTTCATCCAGATGGCTGTGTAGATATTTCCATGTTCATACAGATAGCGGTGTAGATATTTCCATGTTCATACAGATAGCGGTGTAGATATTTCCATGTTCATACAGATGGCGGTGTAGATATTTCCATTTTCATACAGATAGCGGTGTAATTATTTCCATGTGTAAAGAGATACCTGTGTAGATATTTCCATGTATATGCAGATAGCTGTGTAGCAATTTCCATTTTCATGCAGACAGCGGTGTATATATTTCCCTGTTCAAACAGATAGCGGTGTAGTTATTTCCATGTTCATACAGATAGCGGTGTAGATGTTTCCATGTTCGTACAGATAGCGGTGTAGATATTTCCATGTTCATACAGATAGCGGTGCTGATATTTCCATGTTTTTACAGGTAGCGGTGAAGATATTTCCATGTTTATACAGATAGCGTTGTAGATATTTCCATGTTTATACAGATAGCGGTGTAGGTATTTCCAAGTTTATACAGATAGCGGTGTAGATATCTCCATTTTAATACAGATGGCGGTGTAGATATTTATATGTTCATACAGATGGCGGTTCAGATATTTCCATTTTCATACAGATGGCGGTGTAGATATTTCCATGTTCATACAGATAGCGGTGTAGTTATTTCCATGTGTAAAGAGATAGCTTTGTAGATATTTCCATGTATATGCAGATAGCTGTGTAGATATTTCCATTTTCATGCAGATAGCGGTGTATATATTTCCCTGTTCAAACAGTTAGCAGTGTAGATATTTCCATCTTCAGAAAGATAGCGGTGTAGATATTTCCATGTTTATACAGATAGCGGTGAAGATGTATGTATGTTTACTCAGATAGCAGTGTAGATATTTCCATGTTCATCCAGATGGCTGTGTAGATATATCCATGTTCATATAGATAGCGGAGTAGATATTTCCATGTTCATACAGATAGCGGTGCAGATATTTCCATGTTCATCCAGATGGCTGTGTTGATATATCCATGTTCATACAGATGGCGGTGAAGATATTTCCATGTACATACAGATAGCGGTGTAGATATTTCCATGTTCATACAGATAGCCGTGTAGATATTGCCATGTTCATACCGATAGCGGTGCTGATACTTCCATGTTTATACAGTTAGCGGTGTACATATTTCCGTGTTTATACAGATGGCTGTGTAGATATATCCATGTTCATACAGATGGCGGTGTAGATATTTCCATGTTCGTACAGATAGCGGTTTAGATATTTCCATGTTCATCCAGATGGCTGTGTAGATATATCCATGTTCATACAGATGGTGGAGAAGATATTTCCATGTTCATACAGATGGCGGTTTAGATATTTCCATGTTCATACAGATAGCGGTGTAGATATTTCCATGTTCATAGAGATAGCGGTGTATGTATTTCCATGTTTATACGGATAGCGGTGTAGATATTTCCATTTTTATTCAGATAGCTGTGTATATATTTCCCTGTTCAAACAGTTAGCGGTTTAGATATTTCCATGTTCATAAAGATAGCGGTGTAGATATTTCCATGTTTATACAGATAGCGGTGAAAATGTATGCATGTTTACACAGATAGCGGTGTAGATATTTCCATGTTCATCCAGAATGCTGTGTAGATATATCCATGTTCATACAGACGGCGGTGAAGATATTTCCATGTTCATACAGATAGCGGTGTAGATATTTCCATGTTCATACAGATAGCGGTGTAGATATTTCCATGTTCATACAGATGGCGGTGTAGATATTTCCATTTTCATACAGATAGCGGTGTAGTTATTTCCATGTGTAAAGAGATACCTGTGTAGATATTTCCAAGCATATGCAGATAGCTGTGTAGCAATTTCCATTTTCATGCAGACAGCGGTGTATATATATCCCTGTTCAAACAGATAGCGGTGTAGATATTTCCATGTTCATACAGATGGTGGTGTAGATATTTCCATGTTCATACAGATAGCGGTGTAGATATTTCCATGTTAATACAGATAGCGGTGTAGATATTTCCATGTTCATACAGATAGTGGTGTATGTATTTCCATGTTCATACAGATAGCGGTGTAGATATTTCCATTTTCATGCAGATAGCGGTGTATATATTTCCCTGTTCAAACAGATATCGGTTTAGATATTTCCATGTTCATAAAGATAGCGCTGTAGATATTTCCATGTTTATACAGATAGCGGTGAAGATGTATGCATGTTTACACAGATAGCCGTGTACATATTTCCATGTTCATCCAGAATGCTGTGTAGATATATCCATGTTCATACAGATGGCGGTGAAGATACTTCCATGTTCATACTGATAGCGGTGTAGATATTTCCATGTTCATACAGGTAGCAGTGTAGATATTTCCATGTTCATACAGATAGCGCTGCTGATATTTCCATGTTCATACAGGTAGCGGTGTAGATATTTCCATGTTTATACAGATAGCGGTGTAGATATTTCCATGTTTGTACAGATAGCGTTGTAGATATTTCCATGTTGATACAGATAGCGGTGTAGATATCTCCATCTTAATACAGATGGCGGTGTAGATATTTATATGTTCATACTGATGGCGGTGCAGATATTTCCATGTTCATACAGATGGCGGTGTAGATATTTCCATGTTCATACAGATAGCGGTGTAGTTATTTCCATGTGTAAAGAGATACCTGTGTAGATATTTCCATGTATATGCAGATAGCTGTGTAGCAATTTCCATTTTCATGCAGAGAGCGGTGTATATATTTCCCTGTTCAAACAGATAGCGGTGTAGATATTTCCATGTTCATACAGAAAGCGGTGTAGATATTTCCATGTTCATACAGATAGCGGTGTGGATATTTCCGTGTTCATACAGAAAGCGGTGCTGATATTTCCATGTTTTTACAGGTAGCGGTGAAGGTATTTCCATGTTTATACAGATAGCGTTGTAGATATTTCCATGTTCATACAGATAGCGGTGCTGATATTTCCATGTTTTTGCAGGTAGCGGTGAAGATATTTCCATGTTTATACAGATAGCGGTGTAGATATTTCCATGTTTATACTGATAGCGGTGTAGATATCTCCATTTTAATACAGATGGCGGTGTAGATATTTATAGGTTCATACAGATGGCGGTTCAGATATTTCCATTTTCATACAGATGGCGGTGTAGATATTTCCATGTTCATACAGATAGCGGTGTAGTTATTTCCATGTGTAAAGAGATAGCTGTGTAGATATTTCCATGTATATGCAGATAGCTGTGTAGATATTTCCATTTTCATGCAGATAGCGCTGTATATATTTCCCTGTTCAAACAGTTAGTGGTGTAGATATTTCCATGTTCATAAAAATAGCGGTGTAGATATTTCCATGTTAATCCAGATGGCTGTGTAGATATTTCCATGTTCATGCAGATAGCGGTGTAGATATTTCCATGTTCATACAGATAGCGGTGTAGATATTTCCATGTTCATCCAGATGGCTGCGTAGATATATCCATGTTCATACAGATGGCGGTGAAGATATTTCCATGTACATACAGATAGCGGTGTAGATATTTCCATGTTCATACAGATAGCCGTGTAGATATTGCCATGTTCAAACTGATAGCGGTGCTGATACTTCCATGTTTATACAGGTAGCGGTGTACATATTTCCGTGTTTATACAGATGGCTGTGTAGATATATCCATGTTCATACAGATGGCGGTTTAGATATTTCCATGTTCATCCAGATGGCTGTGTAGATATATCCATGTTCATACAGATGGCGGAGAAGATATTTCCATGTTCATACAGATGGCGGTGTAGATATTTCCATGTTCATACAGATAGCGGTGTAGATATTTCCATGTTCATACAGATAGCGGTGTAGATATTTCCATGTTCATACAGATAGAGGTGTATGTATTTCCATGTTCATACAGATAGCGGTGTAGATATTTCCATTTTTATGCAGATAGCGGTGTATATATTTCCCTGTTCAAACAGTTAGCGGTTTAGATATTTCCATGGTCATAAAGATAGCGGTGTAGATATTTCCATGTTTATACAGATAGCAGTGAAAATGTATGCATGTTTACACAGATAGCGGTGTAGATATGTCCATGTTCATCCAGAATTCTGTGTAGATATATCCATGTTCATACAGATGGCGGTGAAGATATTTCCATGTTCATACAGATAGCGGTGTAGGTATTTCCATATTCATACAGAAAGCAGTGTAGATATTTCCATGTTCAAACAGATAGCGGTGTATGTATTTCCATGTTCATACAGTTAGCGGTGTATATATTTCCATTTTCACGCAGATAGCGGTGTATATACTTCCATGTTCAAACAGTTATCGGTGTAGATATTTCCATGTTCATAAAGATAGCGGTGTAGATATTTCCATGTTTATGCAGACAGCAGTGAAAATGTAGGCATGTTTACACAGATAGCGGTGTAGATATTTCCATGTTCATCCAGATGGCTGTGTAGATATATCCATGTTCATATAGATGGCGGTGAAAATATTTCCATGTTCATACAGATAGCGGTGTAGATATTTCCATGTGCATACAGATAGCGGTGTAGATATTTCCATGTTCATCCAGATGGCTGTGTAGATATTTCCATGTTCATACAGATAGCGGTGTAGATATTTCCATGTTCACACAGATAGCGATGTACATATTTCCATGTTCATACAGATGGCGGTGTAGATATTTCCATTTTCATACAGATAGCGGTGTAGTTATTTCCATGTGTAAAGAGATACCTGTGTAGATATTTCCATGTATATGCAGATAGCTGTGTAGCAATTTTCATTTTCATGCAGACAGCGGTGTATATATTTCCCTCTTCAAACAGATAGCGGTGTAGATATTTCCATGTTCATACAGATAGCGGTGTAGATATTTCCATGTTAATACAGATAGCGGTGTGGATATTTCCATGTTCATACAGATAGCGGTGCTGATATTTTCATGTTTTTACAGGTAGCGGTGAAGGTATTTCCTGTTTATACAGATAGCGTTGTAGATATTTCCATGTTTATACAGATAGCGGTGTAGATATTTCCATGTTTATACAGATAGCGGTGTAGATATCTCCATTTTAATACAGATGGCGGTGTAGATATTTATATGTTCATGCAGATGGCGGTTCAGATATTTCCACTTTCATACAGATGGCGGTGTAGATATTTCCATGTTCATACAGATAGCGGTGTAGTTATTTCCATGTGTAAAGAGATAGCTTTGTAGATATTTCCATGTATATGCAGATAGCTGTGTAGATATTTCCATTTTCATGCAGATAGCGGTGTATATATTTCCCTGTTCAAACAGTTAGCGGTGTAGATATTTCCATGTTCAGAAAGATAGCGGTGTAGATATTTCCATGTTTATACAGATAGCGGTGAAGATGTATGCATGTTTACACAGATAGCAGTGTAGATATTTCCATGTTCATCCAGATGGCCGTGTAGATACATCCATGTTCATACAGATAGCGGTGTAGATATTTCCAGGTTCATACAGATAGCGGTGCAGATATTTCCATGTTCATCCAGATGGCTGTGTTGATATATCCATGTTCATACAGATGCCGGAGAAGATATTTCCATGTTCATACAGATGGCGGTGTAGATATTTCCATGTTCATACAGATAGCGGTGTAGATATTTCCATGTTCATACAGATAGCGGTGTAGATATTTATATGTTCATACAGATAGCGGTGTATGTATTTCCATGTTCATACAGATAGCGGTGTAGATATTTCAATTTTTAGGCAGATAACGGTGTATATATTTCCCTGTTCAAACAGTCAGCGGTTTAGATATTTCCATGTTCATAAAGATAGCGGTGTAGATATTTCCATGTTTATACAGATAGCGGTGAAAATGTATGCATGTTTACACAGATAGCGGTGTAGATATTTCCATGTTCATCCAGAATGCTGTGTAGATATATCCATGTTCACACAGATGGCGGTGAAGATATTTCCATGTTCATACAGATAGCGGTGTAGATATTTCCATGTTCATACAGATAGCGGTGTAGATATTTCCATGTTCATACAGATAGCGATGTATGTATTTCCATGTTCATACAGATAGCGGTGTAGATATTTCCATGTTCATCCAGATGGCTGTGTAGATATTTGAATGTTCATGCAGATAGCGGTGTAGATATTTCCATGTTCATACAGATAGCGGTGTAGATATTTCCATGTTCATCCAGATGGCTGTGTAGATATATCCATGTTCATACAGATGGCGATGAAGATATTTCCATGTTCATACAGATAGCGGTGTAGATATTTCCATGTTCATACCGATAGCCGTGTAGATATTGCCATGTTCATACCGATAGCGGTGCTGATACTTCCATGTTTATACAGGTAGCGGTGTACATATTTCCGTGTTTATACAGATAGCGGTGTAGATATTTCCATGTTCATACAGATAGCGGTGTAGATATTTCCATCTTTATACAGATAGCGGTGTAGATATCTCCTTCTTAATACAGATGGCTGTGTAGACATTTATATGTTCATACAGATGGCGGTGCAGATATTTCCATGTTCATACAGATGGCGGTGTAGATATTTCCATGTTTATAGAGATAGCGGTGTAGTTATTTCCAAGTGTAAAGAGATAGCTGTGTAGATATTTCCATATATATGCAGATAGCTGTGTAGGTATTTCCATTTTCATGCAGATAGCGGTGTAGATATTTCCATGTTCAAACAGATAGCTGTGTAGATATTTCCATGTTCATACAGATAGCGGTGTAGATATTTCCATGTTTATACAGATGGCTGTGTAGGTATATCCATGTTCATATAGACGGCGGTGTAGATATTTCCAAGTTCATACTGATAGCGGTGTAGATATTTCCATGTTCATCCAGATGGCTGTGTAGATATATCCATGTTCATACATACCAATGGCAGAGAAGATATTTCCATGTTCATACAGATAGCGGTGTAAATATTTCCATGTTCATACAGATAGCGGTGTAGATATTTCCGTATTCATGCAGATGGCTGTGTAGATATATCCATGTTCATACAGATGGCGGAGAAGATATTTCCATGTTCATACAGATAGCGGTGTAGATATTTCCATGTTCATACAGATAGCGGTGTAGATATTTCCAATTTCATACAGATAGCGGTGAAGATATTTCCATGTTCTTACAGATAGCGGTGTAGATATTTCCATGTTCATCCAGATGGCTTTGTAGATATATCCATGTTCATTCAGATGGCGGTGAAGATATTTCCATGTTCATACAGATAGCGGTGTAGATATTTCCATGTTCATACAGATAGCTGTGTAGATATTGCCATGTTCATACCGATAGCGGTGCTGATACTTCCATGTTTATACAGGTAGCTGTGTACATATTTCCATGTTTATACAGATAGCGGTGTAGATATTTCCATGTTCATACAGATAGCGGTGTAGATATATCCATGTTTATACAGATAGCGGTGTAGATATCTCCTTCTTAATACAGATGGCGGTGTAGATATTTACATGTTCATCCAGATGGCTGTGTAGATATTTCCATGTTCATACAGATAGCGGTGTAGATATTTCCATGTTCATACAGATAGCGGTGTAGATATTTCCATGTTCATACAGATGGCGGTGTAGATATTTCCATTTTCATACAGATAGCGGTGTAGTTATTTCCATGTGTAAAGAGATACCTGTGTAGATATTTCCATGTATATGCAGATAGCTGTGTAGCAATTTCCATTTTCATGCAGACAGCGGTGTATATATTTCCCTGTTCAAACAGATAGCGGTGTAGTTATTTCCATGTTCATACAGATAGCGGTGTAGATATTTCCATGTTCGTACAGATAGCGGTGTAGATATTTCCATGTTCATACAGATAGCGGTGCTGATATTTCCATGTTTTTACAGGTAGCGGTGAAGATATTTCCATGTTTATACAGATAGCATTGTAGATATTTCCATGTTTATACAGATAGCGGTGTAGATATTTCCAAGTTTATACAGATAGCGGTGTAGATATCTCCATTTTAATACAGATGGCGGTGTAGATATTTATATGTTCATACAGATGGCGGTTCAGATATTTCCATTTTCATACAGATGGCGGTGTAGATATTTCCATGTTCATACAGATAGCGGTGTAGTTATTTCCATGTGTAAAGAGATAGCTTTGTAGATATTTCCATGTATATGCAGATAGCTGTGTAGATATTTCCATTTTCATGCAGATAGCGGTGTATATATTTCCCTGTTCAAACAGTTAGCAGTGTAGATATTTCCATCTTCAGAAAGATAGCGGTGTAGATATTTCCATGTTTATACAGATAGCGGTGAAGATGTATGCATGTTTACTCAGATAGCAGTGTAGATATTTCCATGTTCATCCAGATGGCTGTGTAGATGTATCCATGTTCATATAGATAGCGGAGTAGATATTTCCATGTTCATACAGATAGCGGTGCAGATATTTCCATGTTCATCCAGATGGCTGTGTTGATATATCCATGTTCATACAGATGGCGGTGAAGATATTTCCATGTACATACAGATAGCGGTGTAGATATTTCCATGTTCATACAGATTGCCGTGTAGATATTGCCATGTTCATACCGATAGCGGTGCTGATACTTCCATGTTTATACAGGTAGCGGTGTACATATTTCCGTGTTTATACAGATGGCTGTGTAGATATATCCATGTTCATACAGATGGCGGTGTAGATATTTCCATGTTCATACAGATAGCGGTTTAGATATTTCCATGTTCATCCAGATGGCTGTGTAGATATATCCATGTTCATACAGATGGCGGAGAAGATATTTCCATGTTCATACAGATGGCGGTGTAGATATTTCCATGTTCATACAGATGGCGGTGTAGATATTTCCATGTTCATAGAGATAGCGGTGTATGTATTTCCATGTTTATACGGATAGCGGTGTAGATATTTCCATTTTTATTCAGATAGCTGTGTATATATTTCCCTGTTCAAACAGTTAGCGGTTTAGATATTTCCATGTTCATAAAGATAGCGGTGTAGATATTTCCATGTTTATACAGATAGCGGTGAAAATGTATGCATGTTTACACAGATAGCGGTGTAGATATTTCCATGTTCATCCAGAATGCTGTGTAGATATATCCATGTTCATACAGACGGCGGTGAAGATATTTCCATGTTCATACAGATAGCGGTGTAGATATTTCCATGTTCATACAGATAGCGGTGTAGATATTTCCATGTTCATACAGATAGCGGTCTATGTACTTACATGTTCATACAGATAGCGGTGTAGATATTTCCATGTTCATACAGATAGCGGTGTAGATATTTCCATGTTCATACAGATAGCGGTGCTATTTCCATGTTTTTACAGGTAGCGTTGAAGATATTTCCATGTTTATACAGATAGCATTGTAGATATTTCCATGTTTATACAGATAGCGGTGTAGATATTTCCATGTTTATACAGATAGCGGTGTAGATATCTCCATTTTAATACAGATGGCGGTGTAGATATTTATATGTTCATACAGATGGCGGTTCAGATATTTCCATTTTCATACAGATGGCGGTGTAGATATTTCCATGTTCATACAGATAGCGGTGTAGTTATTTCCATGTGTAAAGAGATAGCTTTGCAGATATTTCCATGTATATGCAGATAGCTGTGTAGATATTTCCATTTTCATGCAGACAGCGGTGTATATATTTCCCTGTTCAAACAGTTAGCAGTGTAGATATTTCCATCTTCAGAAAGATAGCGGTGTAGATATTTCCATGTTTATACAGATAGCGGTGAAGATGTATGCATGTTTACACAGATAGCAGTGTAGATATTTCCATGTTCATCCAGATGGCTGTGTAGATATATCCATGTTCATACAGATAGCGGAGTAGATATTTCCATGTTCATACAGATAGCGGTGCAGATAATTCCATGTTCATCCAGATGGCTGTGTTGATATATCCATGTTCATACAGATGGCGGTGAAGATATTTCCATGTACATACAGATAGCGGTGTAGATATTTCCATGTTCATACAGATAGCCGTGTAGATATTGCCATGTTCATACCGATAGCGGTGCTGATACTTCCATGTTTATACAGGTAGCATTGTACATATTTCCGTGTTTATACAGATGGCTGTGTAGATATATCCATGTTCATACAGATGGGGGTGTAGATATTTCCATGTTCATACAGATAGCGGTTTAGATATTTCCATGTTCATCCAGATGGCTGTGTAGATATATCCATGTTCATACAGATGGCGGAGAAGATATTTCCATGTTCAAACAGATGGCGGTGTAGATATTTCCATGTTCATACAGATAGCGGTGTAGATATTTCCATGTTCATAGAGATAGCGGTGTATGTATTTCCATGTTTATACGGATAGCGGTGTAGATATTTCCATTTTTATTCAGATAGCTGTGTATATATTTCCCTGTTCAAACAGTTAGCGGTTTAGATATTTCCATGTTCATAAAGATAGCGGTGTAGATATTTCCATGTTTATACAGATAGCGGTGAAAATGTATGCATGTTTACACAGATAGCGGTGTAGATATTTCCATGTTCATCCAGAATGCTGTGTAGATATATCCATGTTCATACAGACGGCGGTGAAGATATTTCCATGTTCATACAGATAGCGGTGTAGATATTTCCATGTTCATACAGATAGCGGTGTAGATATTTCCATGTTCATACAGATAGCGGTCTATGTACTTACATGTTCATACAGATAGCGGTGAAGATATTTCCATGTTCATCCAGATGGCTGTGTAGATATTTCCATGTTCATGCAGATAGCGGTGCAGATATTTCCATGTTCATACAGATAGCGGTGTAGATATTTCCATGTTCATCCAGATGGCTGTGTAGATATATCCATGTTCATACAGATGGCGATGAAGATATTTCCATGTTCATACAGATAGCGGTGTAGATATTTCCATGTTCATACAGATAGCCGTGTAGATATTGCCATGTTCATACCGATAGCGGTGCTGATACTTCCATGTTTATACAGGTAGCGGTGTACATATTTCCGTGTTTATACAGATAGCGGTGTAGATATTTCCATGTTGATACAGATAGCGGTGTAGATATTTCCATCTTTATACAGATAGCGGTGTAGATATCTCCTTCTTAATACAGATGGCTGTGTAGACATTTATAGGTTCATACAGATGGCGGTGCAGATATTTCCATGTTCATACAGATGGCGGTGTAGATATTTCCATGTTTATAGAGATAGTGGTGTAGTTATTTCCAAGTGTAAGGAGATAGCTGTGTAGATATTTCCATATATATGCAGATAGCTGTGTAGATATTTCCATTTTCATGCAGATAGCGGTGTAGATATTTCCATGTTCAAACAGATAGCTGTGTAGATATTTCCATGTTCATACAGATAGCGGTGTAGATATTTCCATGTTTATACAGATGGCTGTGTAGATATATCCATGTTCATACAGACGGCGGTGTAGATATTTCCATGTTCATACTGATAGCGGTGTAGATATTTCCATGTTCATCCAGATGGCTGTGTAGATATATCCATGTTCATACATACCGATGGCAGAGAAGATATTTCCATGTTCATACAGATAGCGGTGTAAATATTTCCATGTTCATACAGATAGCGGTGTAGATATTTCCATATTCATTCAGAAGGCTGTGTAGATATATCCATGTTCATACAGATGGCGGAGAAGATATTTCCATGTTCATACAGATAGCGGTGTAGATATTACCATGTTCATACAGATAGCGGTGTAGATATTTCCAAGTACATACAGATAGCGGTGAAGATATTTCCATGTTCGTACAGATAGCGGTGTAGATATTTCCATGTTCATCCAGATGGCTGTGTAGATATATCCATGTTCATTCAGATGGCGGTGAAGATATTTCCATGTTCATACAGATAGCGGTGTAGATATTTCCATGTTCATACAGATAGCTGTGTAGATATTGCCATGTTCATACCGATAGCGGTGCTGATACTTCCATGTTTATACAGGTAGCTGTGTACATATTTCCATGTTTATACAGATAGCGGTGTAGATATTTCCATGTTCATACAGATAGCGGTGTAGATATATCCATGTTTATACAGATAGCGGTGTAGATATCTCCTTCTTAATACAGATGGCGGTGTAGATATTTACATGTTCATCCAGATGGCTGTGTAGATATTTCCATGTTCATACAGATAGCGGTGTAGATATTTCCATGTTCATACAGATAGCGGTGTAGATATTTCCATGTTCATACAGATGGCGGTGTAGATATTTCCATTTTCATACAGATAGCGGTGTAGTTATTTCCATGTGTAAAGAGATACCTGTGTAGATATTTCCATGTATATGCAGATAGCTGTGTAGCAATTTCCATTTTCATGCAGACAGCGGTGTATATATTTCCCTGTTCAAACAGATAGCGGTGTAGATATTTCCATGTTCATACAGATAGCGGTGTAGATATTTCCATGTTCGTACAGATAGCGGTGTAGATATTTCCATGTTCATACAGATAGCGGTGCTGATATTTCCATGTTTTTACAGGTAGCGGTGAAGATATTTCCATGTTTATACAGATAGCATTGTAGATATTTCCATGTTTATACAGATAGCGGTGTAGATATTTCCATGTTTATACAGATAGCGGTGTAGATATCTCCATTTTAATACAGATGGCGGTGTAGATATTTATATGTTCATACAGATGGCGGTTCAGATATTTCCATTTTCATACAGATGGCGGTGTAGATATTTCCATGTTCATACAGATAGCGGTGTAGTTATTTCCATGTTTATAGAGATAGCGGTGTAGATATTTCCATGTTCATACAGATAGCGGTGTAGATATTTCCATGTTCAATCAGATAGCGGTGTAGATATTTCTATGTTCATACAGATAGCGGTGTAGATATTTCCATGTTCATACAGATAGCGGTGTAGATATTTCCATGTTCATACAGATGGCGGTGTAGCTATTTCCATGTTTATAGAGATAGCGCTGTACTTATTTCCATGTGTAAAGAGACAGTTTTGTAGATATTTCCATGTATATGCAGATCGCTGTGTAGATATTTCCATTTTCATGCAGACAGCGGTGTAGATATTTCCATGTTCAATCAGATAGCGGTGTAGATATTTCTATGTTCATACAGATAGCGGTGTAGATATTTCCATGTTCATACAGATAGCGGTGTAGATATTTCCATGTTCATACAGATGGCGGTGTAGCTATTTCCATGTTTATAGAGATAGCGCTGTACTTATTTCCATGTGTAAAGAGACAGTTTTGTAGATATTTCCATGTATATGCAGATCGCTGTGTAGATATTTCCATTTTCATGCAGACAGCGGTGTAGATATTTCCATGTTCAATCAGATAGCGGTGTAGATATTTCAATGTTCATACAGATAGCGGTGTAGATATTTCCATGTTCATACAGATAGCGGTGTAGATATTTCCATGTTCATACAGATAGCTTTGTAGATATTTCCATGTTCATACAGATAGCGGTGCTGATATTTCCATGTTTATACAGATAGTGGTGTAGATATTTCCATGTTTATACAGACAGCGGTGTAGATATTTCCAAGTTTTTACAGATAGCGGTGTAGATATCTCCATCTTAATACAGATGGCGGTGTAGATATTTATATGTTCATTCAGATGGTGGTGCAGTTATTTCCATGTTCATACAGATATCGGTGTAGATATTTCCATGTTCATACAGATAGCTGTGTAGATACTTCCATGTTCATCCAGATGGCTGTGTAGATATTTCCATGTTCATACAGATAGCGGTGTAGATATTTCCATGTTCACACAGATAGCGGTGTACATATTTCCATGTTCATACAGATGGCGGTGTAGATATTTCCATTTTCATACAGATAGCTTTGTAGTTATTTCCATGTGTAAAGAGATACCTGTGTAGATATTTCCATGTATATGCAGATAGCTGTGTAGCAATTTTCATTTTCATGCAGACAGCGGTGTATATATTTCCCTCTTCAAACAGATAGCGGTGTAGATATTTCCATGTTCATACAGATAGCGGTGTAGATATTTCCATGTTAATACAGATAGCGGTGTGGATATTTCCATGTTCATACAGATAGCGGTGCTGATATTTCCATGTTTCTACAGGTAGCGGTGAAGGTATTTCCTGTTTATACAGATAGCGTTGTAGATATTTCCATGTTTATACAGATAGCGGTGTAGATATTTCCATGTTTATACAGATAGCGGTGTAGATATCTCCATTTTAATACAGATGGTGGTGTAGATATTTATATGTTCATGCAGATGGCGGTTCAGATATTTCCACTTTCATACAGATGGCGGTGTAGATATTTCCATGTTCATACAGATAGCGGTGTAGTTATTTCCATGTGTAAAGAGATAGCTTTGTAGATATTTCCATGTATATGCAGATAGCTGTGTAGATATTTCCATTTTCATGCAGATAGCGGTGTATATATTTCCCTGTTCAAACAGTTAGCGGTGTAGATATTTCCATGTTCAGAAAGATAGCGGTGTAGATATTTCCATGTTTATACAGATAGCGGTGAAGATGTATGCATGTTTACACAGATAGCAGTGTAGATATTTCCATGTTCATCCAGATGGCTGTGTAGATACATCCATGTTCATACAGATAGCGGTGTAGATATTTCCAGGTTCATACAGATAGCGGTGCAGATATTTCCATGTTCATCCAGATGGCTGTGTTGATATATCCATGTTCATACAGATGCCGGAGAAGATATTTCCATGTTCATACAGATGGCGGTGTTGATATTTCCATGTTCATACAGATAGCGGTGTAGATATTTCCATGTTCATACAGATAGCGGTGTAGATATTTATATGTTCATACAGATAGCGGTGTATGTATTTCCATGTTCATACAGATAGCGGTGTAGATATTTCAATTTTTAGGCAGATAACGGTGTATATATTTCCCTGTTCAAACAGTCAGCGGTTTAGATATTTCCATGTTCATAAAGATAGCGGTGTAGATATTTCCATGTTTATACAGATAGCGGTGAAAATGTATGCATGTTTACACAGATAGCGGTGTAGATATTTCCATGTTCATCCAGAATGCTGTGTAGATATATCCATGTTCACACAGATGGCGGTGAAGATATTTCCATGTTCATACAGATAGCGGTGTAGATATTTCCATGTTCATACAGATAGCGGTGTAGATATTTCCATGTTCATACAGATAGCGATGTATGTATTTCCATGTTCATACAGATAGCGGTGTAGATATTTCCATGTTCATCCAGATGGCTGTGTAGATATTTGAATGTTCATGCAGATAGCGGTGTAGATATTTCCATGTTCATACAGATAGCGGTGTAGGTATTTCCATGTTCATCCAGATGGCTGTGTAGATATATCCATGTTCATACAGATGGCGATGAAGATATTTCCATGTTCATACAGATAGCGGTGTAGATATTTCCATGTTCATACCGATAGCCGTGTAGATATTGCCATGTTCATACCGATAGCGGTGCTGATACTTCCATGTTTATACAGGTAGCGGTGTACATATTTCTGTGTTTATACAGATAGCGGTGTAGATATTTCCATGTTCATACAGATGGCGGTGTAGATATTTCCATGTTTATAGAGATAGCGGTGTAGTTATTTCCAAGTGTAAAGAGATAGCTGTGTAGATATTTCCATATATATGCAGATAGCTGTGTAGGTATTTCCATTTTCATGCAGATAGCGGTGTAGATATTTCCATGTTCAAACAGATAGCTGTGTAGATATTTCCATGTTCATACAGATAGCGGTGTAGATATTTCCATGTTTATACAGATGGCTGTGTAGGTATATCCATGTTCATATAGACGGCGGTGTAGATATTTCCAAGTTCATACTGATAGCGGTGTAGATATTTCCATGTTCATCCAGATGGCTGTGTAGATATATCCATGTTCATACATACCAATGGCAGAGAAGATATTTCCATGTTCATACAGATAGCGGTGTAAATATTTCCATGTTCATACAGATAGCGGTGTAGATATTTCCATATTCATGCAGATGGCTGTGTAGATATATCCATGTTCATACAGATGGCGGAGAAGATATTTCCATGTTCATACAGATAGCGGTGTAGATATTTCCATGTTCATACAGATAGCGGTGTAGATATTTCCAATTTCATACAGATAGAGGTGAAGATATTTCCATGTTCTTACAGATAGCGGTGTAGATATTTCCATGTTCATCCAGATGGCTTTGTAGATATATCCATGTTCATTCAGATGGCGGTGAAGATATTTCCATGTTCATACAGATAGCGGTGTAGATATTTCCATGTTCATACAGATAGCTGTGTAGATATTGCCATGTTCATACCGATAGCGGTGCTGATACTTCCATGTTTATACAGGTAGCTGTGTACATATTTCCATGTTTATACAGATAGCGGTGTAGATATTTCCATGTTCATACAGATAGCGGTGTAGATATATCCATGTTTATACAGATAGCGGTGTAGATATCTCCTTCTTAATACAGATGGCGGTGTAGATATTTACATGTTCATCCAGATGGCTGTGTAGATATTTCCATGTTCATACAGATAGCGGTGTAGATATTTCCATGTTCATACAGATAGCGGTGTAGATATTTCCATGTTCATACAGATGGCGGTGTAGATATTTCCATTTTCATACAGATAGCGGTGTAGTTATTTCCATGTGTAAAGAGATACCTGTGTAGATATTTCCATGTATATGCAGATAGCTGTGTAGCAATTTCCATTTTCATGCAGACAGCGGTGTATATATTTCCCTGTTCAAACAGATAGCGGTGTAGTTATTTCCATGTTCATACAGATAGCGGTGTAGATATTTCCATGTTCGTACAGATAGCGGTGTAGATATTTCCATGTTCATACAGATAGCGGTGCTGATATTTCCATGTTTTTACAGGTAGCGGTGAAGATATTTCCATGTTTATACAGATAGCATTGTGGATATTTCCATGTTTATACAGATAGCGGTGTAGATATTTCCATGTTTATACAGATAGCGGTGTAGATATTTCCAAGTTTATACAGATAGCGGTGTAGATATCTCCATTTTAATACAGATGGCGGTGTAGATATTTATATGTTCATACAGATGGCGGTTCAGATATTTCCATTTTCATACAGATGGCGGTGTAGATATTTCCATGTTCATACAGATAGCGGTGTAGTTATTTCCATGTGTAAAGAGATAGCTTTGTAGATATTTCCATGTATATGCAGATAGCTGTGTAGATATTTCCATTTTCATGCAGATAGCGGTGTATATATTTCCCTGTTCAAACAGTTAGCAGTGTAGATATTTCCATCTTCAGAAAGATAGCGGTGTAGATATTTCCATGTTTATACAGATAGCGGTGAAGATGTATGCATGTTTACTCAGATAGCAGTGTAGATATTTCCATGTTCATCCAGATGGCTGTGTAGATATATCCATGTTCATATAGATAGCGGAGTAGATATTTCCAAGTTCATACAGATAGCGGTGCAGATATTTCCATGTTCATCCAGATGGCTGTGTTGATATATCCATGTTCATACAGATGGCGGTGAAGATATTTCCATGTACATACAGATAGCGGTGTAGATATTTCCATGTTCATACAGATTGCCGTGTAGATATTGCCATGTTCATACCGATAGCGGTGCTGATACTTCCATGTTTATACAGGTAGCAGTGTACATATATCCGTGTTTATACAGATGGCTGTGTAGATATATCCATGTTCATACAGATGGCGGTGTAGATATTTCCATGTTCATACAGATAGCGGTTTAGATATTTCCATGTTCATCCAGATGGCTGTGTAGATATATCCATGTTCATACAGATGGCGGAGAAGATATTTCCATGTTCATACAGATGGCGGTGTAGATATTTCCATGTTCATACAGATAGCGGTGTAGATATTTCCATGTTCATAGAGATAGCGGTGTATGTATTTCCATGTTTATACGGATAGCGGTGTAGATATTTCCATTTTTATTCAGATAGCTGTGTATATATTTCCCTGTTCAAACAGTTAGCGGTTTAGATATTTCCATGTTCATAAAGATAGCGGTGTAGATATTTCCATGTTTATACAGATAGCGGTGAAAATGTATGCATGTTTACACAGATAGCGGTGTAGATATTTCCATGTTCATCCAGAATGCTGTGTAGATATATCCATGTTCATACAGACGGCGGTGAAGATATTTCCATGTTCATACAGATAGCGGTGTAGATATTTCCATGTTCATACAGATAGCGGTGTAGATATTTCCATGTTCATACAGATAGCGGTCTATGTACTTACATGTTCATACAGATAGCGGTGTAGATATTTCCATGTTCATACAGATAGCGGTGTAGATATTTCCATGTTCATACAGATAGCGGTCTATGTACTTACATGTTCATACAGATAGCGGTGAAGATATTTCCATGTTCATCCAGATGGCTGTGTAGATATTTCCATGTTCATGCAGATAGCGGTGCAGATATTTCCATGTTCATACAGATAGCGGTGTAGATATTTCCATGTTCATCCAGATGGCTGTGTAGATATATCCATGTTCATACAGATGGCGATGAAGATATTTCCATGTTCATACAGATAGCGGTGTAGATATTTCCATGTTCATACAGATAGCCGTGTAGATATTGCCATGTTCATACCGATAGCGGTGCTGATACTTCCATGTTTATACAGGTAGCGGTGTACATATTTCCGTGTTTATACAGATAGCGGTGTAGATATTTCCATGTTGATACAGATAGCGGTGTAGATATTTCCATCTTTATACAGATAGCGGTGTAGATATCTCCTTCTTAATACAGATGGCTGTGTAGACATTTATAGGTTCATACAGATGGCGGTGCAGATATTTCCATGTTCATACAGATGGCGGTGTAGATATTTCCATGTTTATAGAGATAGTGGTGTAGTTATTTCCAAGTGTAAGGAGATAGCTGTGTAGATATTTCCATATATATGCAGATAGCTGTGTAGATATTTCCATTTTCATGCAGATAGCGGTGTAGATATTTACATGTTCAAACAGATAGCTGTGTAGATATTTTCATTTTCATACAGATAGCGGTGTAGATATTTCCATGTTTATACAGATGGCTGTGTAGATATATCCATGTTCATACAGACGGCGGTGTAGATATTTCCATGTTCATACTGATAGCGGTGTAGATATTTCCATGTTCATCCAGATGGCTGTGTAGATATATCCATGCTCATACATACCGATGGCAGAGAAGATATTTCCATGTTCATACAGATAGCGGTGTAAATATTTCCATGTTCATACAGATAGCCGTGTAGATATTTCCATATTCATGCAGATGGCTGTGTAGATATATCCATGTTCATACAGATGGCGGAGAAGATATTTCCATGTTCATACAGATAGCGGTGTAGATATTTCCATGTTCATACAGATAGCGGTGTAGATATTTCCAAGTTCATACAGATAGCGGTGAAGATATTTCCATGTTCGTACAGATAGCGGTGTAGATATTTCCATGTTCATCCAGATGGCTGTGTAGATATATCCATGTTCATTCAGATGGCGGTGAAGATATTTCCATGTTCATACAGATAGCGGTGTAGATATTTCCATGTTCATACAGATAGCTGTGTAGATATTGCCATGTTCATACCGATAGCGGTGCTGATACTTCCATGTTTATACAGGTAGCTGTGTACATATTTCCATGTTTATACAGATAGCGGTGTAGATATTTCCATGTTCATACAGATAGCGATGTAGATATATCCATGTTTATACAGATAGCGGTGTAGATATCTCCTTCTTAATACAGATGGCGGTGTAGATATTTACATGTTCATCCAGATGGCTGTGTAGATATTTCCATGTTCATACAGATAGCGGTGTAGATATTTCCATGTTCATACAGATAGCGGTGTAGATATTTCCATGTTCATACAGATGGCGGTGTAGATATTTCCATTTTCATACAGATAGCGGTGTAGTTATTTCCATGTGTAAAGAGATACCTGTGTAGATATTTCCATGTATATGCAGATAGCTGTGTAGCAATTTCCATTTTCATGCAGACAGCGGTGTATATATTTCCCTGTTCAAACAGATAGCGGTGTAGATATTTCCATGTTCATACAGATAGCGGTGTAGATATTTCCATGTTCGTTCAGATAGCGGTGTAGATATTTCCATGTTCATACAGATAGCGGTGCTATTTCCATGTTTTTACAGGTAGCGTTGAAGATATTTCCATGTTTATACAGATAGCATTGTAGATATTTCCATGTTTATACAGATAGCGGTGTAGATATTTCCATGTTTATACAGATAGCGGTGTAGATATCTCCATTTTAATACAGATGGCGGTGTAGATATTTATATGTTCATACAGATGGCGGTTCAGATATTTCCATTTTCATACAGATGGCGGTGTAGATATTTCCATGTTCATACAGATAGCGGTGTAGTTATTTCCATGTGTAAAGAGATAGCTTTGCAGATATTTCCATGTATATGCAGATAGCTGTGTAGATATTTCCATTTTCATGCAGATAGCGGTGTATATATTTCCCTGTTCAAACAGTTAGCAGTGTAGATATTTCCATCTTCAGAAAGATAGCGGTGTAGATATTTCCATGTTCATACAGATAGCCGTGTAGATATTGCCATGTTCATACCGATAGCGGTGCTGATACTTCCATGTTTATACAGGTAGCGGTGTACATATTTCCGTGTTTATACAGATGGCTGTGTAGATATATCCATGTTCATACAGATGGGGGTGTAGATATTTCCATGTTCATACAGATAGCGGTTTAGATATTTCCATGTTCTTCCAGATGGCTGTGTAGATATATCCATGTTCATACAGATGGCGGAGAAGATATTTCCATGTTCAAACAGATGGCGGTGTAGATATTTCCATGTTCATACAGATAGCGGTGTAGATATTTCCATGTTCATAGAGATAGCGGTGTATGTATTTCCATGTTTATACGGATAGCGGTGTAGATATTTCCATTTTTATTCAGATAGCTGTGTATATATTTCCCTATTCAAACAGTTAGCGGTTTAGATATTTCCATGTTCATAAAGATAGCGGTGTAGATATTTCCATGTTTATACAGATAGCGGTGAAAATGTATGCATGTTTACACAGATAGCGGTGTAGATATTTCCATGTTCATCCAGAATGCTGTGTAGATATATCCATGTTCATACAGACGGCGGTGAAGATATTTCCATGTTCATACAGATAGCGGTGTAGATATTTCCATGTTCATACAGATAGCGGTGTAGATATTTCCATGTTCATACAGATAGCGGTCTATGTACTTACATGTTCATACAGATAGCGGTGAAGATATTTCCATGTTCATCCAGATGGCTGTGTAGATATTTCCATGTTCATGCAGATAGCGGTGCAGATATTTCCATGTTCATACAGATAGCGGTGTAGATATTTCCATGTTCATCCAGATGGCTGTGTAGATATATCCATGTTCATACAGATGGCGATGAAGATATTTCCATGTTCATACAGATAGCGGTGTAGATATTTCCATGTTCATACAGATAGCCGTGTAGATATTGCCATGTTCATACCGATAGCGGTGCTGATACTTCCATGTTTATACAGGTAGCGGTGTACATATTTCCGTGTTTATACAGATAGCGGTGTAGATATTTCCATGTTGATACAGATAGCGGTGTAGATATTTCCATCTTTATACAGATAGCGGTGTAGATATCTCCTTCTTAATACAGATGGCTGTGTAGACATTTATAGGTTCATACAGATGGCGGTGCAGATATTTCCATGTTCATACAGATGGCGGTGTAGATATTTCCATGTTTATAGAGATAATGGTGTAGTTATTTCCAAGTGTAAGGAGATAGCTGTGTAGATATTTCCATATATATGCAGATAGCTGTGTAGATATTTCCATTTTCATGCAGATAGCGGTGTAGATATTTCCATGTTCAAACAGATAGCTGTGTAGATATTTCCATGTTCATACAGATAGCGGTGTAGATATTTCCATGTTTATACAGATGGCTGTGTAGATATATCCATGTTCATACAGACGGCGGTGTAGATATTTCCATGTTCATACTGATAGCGGTGTAGATATTTCCATGTTCATCCAGATGGCTGTGTAGATATATCCATGTTCATACATACCGATGGCAGAGAAGATATTTCCATGTTCATACAGATAGCGGTGTAAATATTTCCATGTTCATACAGATAGCGGTGTAGATATTTCCATATTCATGCTGAAGGCTGTGTAGATATATCCATGTTCATACAGATGGCGGAGAAGATATTTCCATGTTCATACAGATAGCGGTGTAGATATTACCATGTTCATACAGATAGCGGTGTAGATATTTCCAAGTTCATACAGATAGCGGTGAAGATATTTCCATGTTCGTACAGATAGCGGTGTAGATATTTCCATGTTCATCCAGATGGCTGTGTAGATATATCCATGTTCATTCAGATGGCGGTGAAGATATTTCCATGTTCATACAGATAGCGGTGTAGATATTTCCATGTTCATACAGATAGCTGTGTAGATATTGCCATGTTCATACCGATAGCGGTGCTGATACTTCCATGTTTATACAGGTAGCTGTGTACATATTTCCATGTTTATACAGATAGCGGTGTAGATATTTCCATGTTCATACAGATAGCGGTGTAGATATATCCATGTTTATACAGATAGCGGTGTAGATATCTCCTTCTTAATACAGATGGCGGTGTAGATATTTACATGTTCATCCAGATGGCTGTGTAGATATTTCCATGTTCATACAGATAGCGGTGTAGATATTTCCATGTTCATACAGATAGCGGTGTAGATATTTCCATGTTCATACAGATGGCGGTGTAGATATTTCCATTTTCATACAGATAGCGGTGTAGTTATTTCCATGTGTAAAGAGATACCTGTGTAGATATTTCCATGTATATGCAGATAGCTGTGTAGCAATTTCCATTTTCATGCAGACAGCGGTGTATATATTTCCCTGTTCAAACAGATAGCGGTGTAGATATTTCCATGTTCATACAGATAGCGGTGTAGATATTTCCATGTTCGTACAGATAGCGGTGTAGATATTTCCATGTTCATACAGATAGCGGTGCTGATATTTCCATGTTTTTACAGGTAGCGGTGAAGATATTTCCATGTTTATACAGATAGCATTGTAGATATTTCCATGTTTATACAGATAGCGGTGTAGATATTTCCATGTTTATACAGATAGCGGTGTAGATATCTCCATTTTAATACAGATGGCGGTTTAGATATTTATATGTTCATACAGATGGCGGTTCAGATATTTCCATTTTCATACAGATGGCGGTGTAGATATTTCCATGTTCATACAGATAGCGGTGTAGTTATTTCCATGTTTATAGAGATAGCGGTGTAGATATTTCCATGTTCATACAGATAGCGGTGTAGATATTTCCATGTTCAATCAGATAGCGGTGTAGATATTTCTATGTTCATACAGATAGCGGTGTAGATATTTCCATGTTCATACAGATAGCGGTGTAGATATTTCCATGTTCATACAGATGGCGGTGTAGCTATTTCCATGTTTATAGAGATAGCGCTGTACTTATTTCCATGTGTAAAGAGACAGTTTTGTAGATATTTCCATGTATATGCAGATCGCTGTGTAGATATTTCCATTTTCATGCAGACAGCGGTGTAGATATTTCCATGTTCAATCAGATAGCGGTGTAGATATTTCTATGTTCATACAGATAGCGGTGTAGATATTTCCATGTTCATACAGATAGCGGTGTAGATATTTCCATGTTCATACAGATAGCTTTGTAGATATTTCCATGTTCATACAGATAGCGGTGCTGATATTTCCATGTTTATACAGATAGTGGTGTAGATATTTCCATGTTTATACAGACAGCGGTGTAGATATTTCCAAGTTTTTACAGATAGCGGTGTAGATATCTCCATCTTAATACAGATGGCGGTGTAGATATTTATATGTTCATTCAGATGGTGGTGCAGTTATTTCCATGTTCATACAGATATCGGTGTAGATATTTCCATGTTCATACAGATAGCTGTGTAGATACTTCCATGTTCATCCAGATGGCTGTGTAGATATATCCATGTTCATACAGACGGCATTGAAGATATTTCCATGTTCATACAGACAGCGGTGTAGATATTTCCATGTTCATACAGATAGCCGTGTAGATATTGCCATGTTCATACCGATAGTGGTGCTGATACTTCCATGTTGATACAGGTAGCTGTGTACATATTTCCATGTTTATACAGATAGCGGTGTAGATATTTCCATGTTCATACAGATAGCGGTGTAGATATTTCCATGTTTATACAGATCGCGGTGTAGATATCTCCTTCTTAATACAGATGGCGGTGTAGTTATTTACATGTTCATAGAGATGGCGGTGCAGATATTTCCATGTTCATACAGATGGCGGTGTAGATATTTCCATGTTTATAGAGATAGTGGTGTAGTTATTTTCATGTGTAAAGAGATAGCTGTGTAGATATTTCCATGTTCATACAGATAGCGGTGAAGATGTATGCATGTTTACACAGATAGCTGTGTTGATATTTCCATGTTCATACAGATAGTGGTGTAGATATTTCCGTGTTCATCCAGATGGCTGTGTAGACATATCCATGTTCATTCAGATGGCGGTGAAGATATTTCCATGTTGATACAGATAGCGGTGTAGATATTTCCATGTTCATACAGATAGCGGTGTAGATATTTCCATGTTCATACAGATGGCTGTGTAGATATATCCATGTTCATACAGATGGCGGTGAAGATATTTCCATGTTCATAGAGATGGCGGTGTAGATATTTCCATATTCATTCCGAAAGTGGTGCTGATATTTCCATGTTTATACAGGTAGCGGTGTAGATATTTCCATGTTTATACAGATAGCGGTGTAGATATTTCCATGTTTATACACATAGCGGTGTAGATATTTCCATGTTTATACTGATAGCGGTGTAGATATCTCCATCTTAATACAGATGTCGGTGTAGATATTTATATGTTCATACAGATGGTGGTGCAGATATTTCCATGTTCATACAGATGGCGGTGTAGATATTTCCATGTTCATACAGATAGCGGTGTAGTTATTTCCATGTGTAAAGAGATACCTGTGTAGATATTTCCATGTATATGCAGATAGCTGTGTAGCAATTTCCATTTTCATGCAGACAGCGGTGTATATATTTCCCTGTTCAAACAGATAGCGGTGTAGATATTTCCATGTTCATACAGATAGCGGTGTAGATATTTCCATGTTCATACAGATAGCGGTGTAGATATTTCCATGTTCATACAGATAGCGGTGTATGTATTTCCATGTTCATACAGATAGCGGTGTAGATATTTCCATGTTAATCCAGATGGCTGTGTAGATATTTCCATGTTCATGCAGATAGCGGTGTAGATATATCCATGTTCATACAGATGGCGGTTTAGATATTTCCATGTTCATCCAGATGGCTGTGTAGATATATCCATGTTCATACAGATGGCGGAGAAGATATTTCCTTGTTCATACAGATGTCGGTGTAGATATTTCCATGTTCATACAGATAGCGGTGTAGATATTTCCATGTTCATACAGATAGCGGTGTAGATATTTCCATGTTCATACCGATAGCGGTGTATGTATTTCCATGTTCATACAGATAGCGGTGTAGATATTTCCATTTTTATGCAGATAGCGGTGTATATATTTCCCTGTTCAAACAGTTAGCTGTTTAGATATTTCCATGGTCATAAAGATAGCGGTGTAGATATTTCCATGTTTATACAGATAGCGGTGAAAATGTATGCATGTTTACACAGATAGCGGTGTAGATATTTCCATGTTCATCAAGAATGCTGTGTAGATATATCCATGTTCATACAGATGGCGGTGAAGATATTTCCATGTTCATACAGATAGCGGTGTAGGTATTTCCATGTTCATACAGAAAGCGGTGTAGATATTTCCATGTTCAAACAGATAGCGGTGTATGTATTTCCATGTTCATACAGTTAGCGGTGTATGTATTTCCATTTTCAAGCAGATAGCAGTGTATATACTTCCGTGTTCAAACAGTTAGCGGTGTAGATATTTCCATGTTCATAAAGATAGCGGTGTAGATATTTCCATGTTTATGCAGACAGCGGTGAAAATGTAGGCATGTTTACACAGATAGCGGAGTAGATATTTCCATGTTCATCCAGATGGCTGTGTAGATATATCCATGTTCATATAGATGGCGGTGAAAATATTTCCATGTTCATACAGATAGCGGTGTAGATATTTCCATGTGCATACAGATAGCGGTGTAGATATTTCCATGTTCATCCAGATGGCTGTGTAGATATTTCCATGTTCATACAGATTGCGGTGTAGATATTTCCATGTTCATACAGATAGCGGTGTACATATTTCCATGTTCATACAGATGGCGGTGTAGATATTTCCATTTTCATACTGATAGCGGTGTAGTTATTTCCATGTGTAAAGAGATACCTGTGTAGATATTTCCATGTATATGCAGATAGCTGTGTTGCAATTTTCATTTTCATGCAGACAGCGGTGTATATATTTCCCTGTTCAAACAGATAGCGGTGTAGATATTTCCATGTTCATACAGATAGCGGTGTAGATATTTCCATGTTCATACAGATAGCGGTGTGGATATTTCCATGTTCATACAGAGAGCGGTGCTGATATTTCCATGTTTTTACAGGTAGCGGTGAAGGTATTTCCATGTTTATACAGATAGCGTTGTAGATATTTCCATGTTTATACAGATAGCGGTGTAGATATCTCCATTTTAATACAGATGGTGGTGTAGATATTTATATGTTCATGCAGATGGCGGTTCAAATATTTCCACTTTCATACAGATGGCGGTGTAGATATTTCCATGTTCATACAGATAGCGGTGTAGTTATTTCCATGTGTAAAGAGATAGCTTTGTAGATATTTCCATGTATATGCAGATAGCTGTGTAGATATTTCCATTTTCATGCAGATAGCGGTGTATATATTTCCCTGTTCAAACAGTTAGCGGTGTAGATATTTCCATGTTCAGAAAGATAGCGGTGTAGATATTTCCATGTTTATACAGATAGCGGTGAAGATGTATGCATGTTTACACAGATAGCAGTGTAGATATTTCCATGTTCATCCAGATGGCTGTGTAGATACATCCATGTTCATACAGATAGCGGTGTAGATATTTCCAGGTTCATACAGATAGCGGTGCAGATATTTCCATGTTCATCCAGATGGCTGTGTTGATATATCCATGTTCATACAGATGGCGGAGAAGATATTTCCATGTTCATACAGATGGCGGTGTGGATATTTCCATGTTCATACAGATAGCGGTGTAGATATTTCCATGTTTATACAGATAGCGGTGTAGATATTTATATGTTCATACAGATAGCGGTGTATGTATTTCCATGTTCATACAGATAGCGGTGTAGATATTTCAATTTTTATGCAGATAACGGTGTATATATTTCCCTGTTCAAACAGTTAGCGGTTTAGATATTTCCATGTTCATAAAGATAGCGGTGTAGATATTTCCATGTTTATACAGATAGCGGTGAAAATGTATGCATGTTTACACAGATAGCGGTGTAGATATTTCCATGTTAATCCAGAATGCTGTGTAGATATATCCATGTTCATACAGATGGCGGTGAAGATATTTCCATGTTCATACAGATAGCGGTGTAGATATTTCCATGTTCATACAGATAGCGGTGTAGATATTTCCATGTTCATACAGATAGCGATGTATGTATTTCCATGTTCATACAGATAGCGGTGTAGATATTTCCATGTTGATCCAGATGGCTGTGTAGATATTTGAATGTTCATGCAGATATCGCTGTAGATATTTCCATGTTCATACAGATAGCGGTGTAGATATTTCCATGTTCATCCAGATGGCTGTGTAGATATATCCATGTTCATACAGATGGCGATGAAGATATTTCCATGTTCATACAGATAGCGGTGTAGATATTTCCATGTTCATACCGATAGCCGTGTAGATATTGCCATGTTCATACCGATAGCGGTGCTGATACTTCCATGTTTATACAGGTAGCGGAGTACATATTTCTGTGTTTATACAGATAGCGGTGTAGATATTTCCATGTTCATACAGATAGCGGTGTAGATATTTCCATCTTTATACAGATAGCGGTGTAGATATCTCCTTCTTAATACAGATGGCTGTGTAGACATTTATATGTTCATACAGATGGCGGTGCAGATATTTCCATGTTCATACAGATGGTGGTGTAGATATTTCCATGTTTATAGAGATAGCGGTGTAGTTATTTCCAAGTGTAAAGAGATAGCTGTGTAGATATTTCCATATATATGCAGATAGCTGTGTAGATATTTCCATTTTCATGCAGATAGCGGTGTAGATATTTCCATGTTCAAACAGATAGCTGTGTAGATATTTCCATGTTCATACAGATAGCGGTGTAGATATTTCCATGTTTATACAGATGGCTGTGTAGATATATCCATGTTCATACAGACGGCGGTGTAGATATTTCCATGTTCATACTGATAGCGGTGTAGATATTTCCATGTTCATCCAGATGGCTGTGTAGATATATCCATGTTCATACATACCGATGGCAGAGAAGATATTTCCATGTTCATACAGATAGCGGTGTAAATATTTCCATGTTCATACAGATAGCGGTGTAGATATTTCCATATTCATGCAGATGGCTGTGTAGATATATCCATGTTCATACAGATGGCGGAGAAGATATTTCCATGTTCATACAGATAGCGGTGTAGATATTTCCATGTTCATACAGATAGCGGTGTAGATATTTCCAAGTTCATACAGATAGCGGTGAAGATATTTCCATGTTCGTACAGATAGCGGTGTAGATATTTCCATGTTCATCCAGATGGCTGTGTAGATATATCCATGTTCATTCATATGGCGGTGAAGATATTTCCATGTTCATACAGATAGCGGTGTAGATATTTCCATGTTCATACAGATAGCTGTGTAGATATTGCCATGTTCATACCGATAGCGGTGCTGATACTTCCATGTTTATACAGATAGCTGTGTACATATTTCCATGTTTATACAGATAGCGGTGTAGATATTTCCATGTTCATACAGATAGCGGTGTAGATATATCCATGTTTATACAGATAGCGGTGTAGATATCTCCTTCTTAATACAGATGGCGGTGTAGATATTTACATGTTCATGCAGATGGCTGTGTAGATATTTCCATGTTCATACAGATAGCGGTGTAGATATTTCCATGTTCATACAGATAGCGGTGTAGATATTTCCATGTTCATACAGATGGCGGTGTAGATATTTCCATTTTCATACAGATAGCGGTGTAGTTATTTCCATGTGTAAAGAGATACCTGTGTAGTTATTTCCATGTATATGCAGATAGCTGTGTAGCAATTTCCATTTTCATGCAGACAGTGGTGTATATATTTCCCTGTTCAAACAGATAGCGGTGTAGATATTTCCATGTTCATACAGATAGCGGTGTAGATATTTCCATGTTCGTACAGATAGCGGTGTAGATATTTCCATGTTCATACAGATAGCGGTGCTGATATTTCCATGTTTTTACAGGTAGCGGTGAAGATATTTCCATGTTTATACAGATAGCATTGTAGATATTTCCATGTTTATACAGATAGCGGTCTAGATATTTCCGTGTTTATACAGATAGAGGTGTAGATATCTCCATTTTAATACAGATGGCGGTGTAGATATTTATATGTTCATACAGATGGCGGTTCAGATATTTCCATTTTCATACAGATGGCGGTGTAGATATTTCCATGTTCATACAGATAGCGGTGTAGTTATTTCCATGTGTAAAGAGATAGCTTTGTAGATATTTCCATGTATATGCAGATAGCTGTGTAGATATTTCCATTTTCATGCAGATAGCGGTGTATATATTTCCCTGTTCAAACAGTTAGCAGTGTAGATATTTCCATCTTCAGAAAGATAGCGGTGTAGATATTTCCATGTTTATACAGATAGCGGTGAAGATGTATGCATGTTTACACAGATAGCAGTGTAGATATTTCCATGTTCATCCAGATGGCTGTGTAGATATATCCATGTTCATACAGATAGCGGAGTAGATATTTCCATGTTCATACAGATAGCGGTGCAGATATTTCCATGTTCATCCAGATGGCTGTGTTGATATATCCATGTTCATACAGATGGCGGTGAAGATATTTCCATGTACATACAGATAGCGGTGTAGATATTTCCATGTTCATACAGATAGCCGTGTAGATATTGCCATGTTCATACCGATAGCGGTGCTGATACTTCCATGTTTATACAGGTAGCGGTGTACATATTTCCGTGTTTATACAGATGGCTGTGTAGATATATCCATGTTCATACAGATGGCGGTGTAGATATTTCCATGTTCATACAGATAGCGGTTTAGATATTTCCATGTTCATCCAGATGGCTGTGTAGATATATCCATGTTCATACAGATGGCGGAGAAGATATTTCCATGTTCATACAGATGGCGGTGTAGATATTTCCATGTTCATACAGATAGCGGTGTAGATATTTCCATGTTCATAGAGATAGCGGTGTATGTATTTCCATGTTTATACGGATAGCGTTGTAGATATTTCCATTTTTATTCAGAGAGCTGTGTATATATTTCCCTGTTCAAACAGTTAGCGGTTTAGATATTTCCATGTTCATAAAGATAGCGGTGTAGATATTTCCATGTTTATACAGTTAGCGGTGAAAATGTATGCATGTTTACACAGATAGCGGTGTAGATATTTCCATGTTCATCCAGAATGCTGTGTAGATATATCCATGTTCATAAAGGCGGCGGTGAAGATATTTCCATGTTCATACAGATAGCGGTGTAGATATTTCCATGTTCATACAGATAGCGGTGTAGATATTTCCATGTTCATACAGATAGCGGTCTATGTACTTCCATGTTCATACAGATAGCGGTGTAGATATTTCCATGTTCATCCAGATGGCTTTGTAGATATTTCCATGTTCATGCAGATAGCGGTGCAGATATTTCCATGTTCATACAGATAGCGGTGTAGATATTTCCATGTTCATCCAGATGGCTGTGTAGATATATCCATGTTCATACAGATGGCGATGAAGATATTTCCATGTTCATACAGATAGCCGTGTAGATATTGCCATGTTCATACCGATAGCGGTGCTGATACTTCCATTTTTATACAGGTAGCGGTGTACATATTTCCGTGTTTATACAGATAGCGGTGTAGATATTTCCATGTTCATACAGATAGCGGTGTAGATATTTCCATCTTTATACAGATAGCGGTGTAGATATCTCCTTCTTAATACAGATGGCTGTGTAGACATTTATATGTTCATACAGATGGCGGTGCAGATATTTCCATGTTCATACAGATGGCGGTGTAGATATTTCCATGTTTATAGAGATAGTGGTGTAGTTATTTCCAAGTGTAAGGAGATAGCTGTGTAGATATTTCCATATATATGCAGATAGCTGTGTAGATATTTCCATTTTCATGCAGATAGCGGTGTAGATATTTCCATGTTCAAACAGATAGCAGTGTAGATATTTCCATTTTCATACAGATAGTGGTGTAGAATATTTCCATGTTTATACCGAAGGCTGTGTAGATATATCCATGTTCATACAGATGGCGGTGTAGATATTTCCATGTTCATACTGATAGCGGTGTAGATATTTCCATGTTCATCCAGATGGCTGTGTAGATATATCCATGTTCAAACATACAGATGGCAGAGAAGATGTTTCCATGTTCATACAGATAGCAGTGTAAATATTTCCATGTTCTTACAGATAGCGGTGTAGATATTTCCATGTTCATCCAGATGGCTGTGTAGATATATCCATGTTCATACAGATAGCGGAGAAGATATTTCCATGTTCATTCAGATAGCGGTGTAGATATTTCCATGTTCATACAGATAGCGGTGTAGATATTTCCATTTTTATGCAGATAGCGGTGTATATATTTCCCTGTTCAAGCAGTTAGCGGTTTAGATATTTCCATGGTCATAAAGATAGCGGTGTAGATATTTCCATGTTTATACAGATAGCGGTGAAAATGTATGCATGTTTACACAGATAGCGGTGTAGATATTTCCATGTTCATCCAGAATGCTGTGTAGATATATCCATGTTCATACAGATGGCGGTGAAGATATTTCCATGTTCATACAGATAGCGGTGTAGGTATTTCCATGTTCATACAGAAAGCGGTGTAGATATTTCCATGTTCAAACAGATAGCGGTGTATGTATTTCCATGTTCATACAGTTAGCGATGTATATATTTCCATTTTCAAGCAGATAGCGGTGTATATACTTCCATGTTCAAACAGTTAGCGGTGTAGATATTTCCATGTTCATAAAGATAGCGGTGTAGATATTTCCATGTTTATGCAGACAGCGGTGAAAATGTAGGCATGTTTACACAGATAGCGGTGTAGATATTTCCATGTTCATCCAGATGGCTGTGTAGATATATCCATGTTCATATAGATGGCGGTGAAAATATTTCCATGTTCATACAGATAGCGGTGTAGATATTTCCATGTGCATACAGATAGCGGTGTAGATATTTCCATGTTCATCCAGATGGCTGTGTAGATATTTCCATGTTCATACAGATAGCAGTGTAGATATTTCCATGTTCATACAGATAGCGGTGTACATATTTCCATGTTCATACAGATGGCGGTGTAGATATTTCCATTTTCATACAGATAGCGGTGTAGTTATTTCCATGTGTAAAGAGATACCTGTGTAGATATTTCCATGTATATGCAGATAGCTGTGTAGCAATTTTCATTTTCATGCAGACAGCGGTGTATATATTTCCCTGTTCAAACAGATAGCGGTGTAGATATTTCCATGTTCATACAGATAGCGGTGTAGATATTTCCATGTTCATACAGATAGCGGTGTGGATATTTCCATGTTCATACAGATAGCGGTGCTGATATTTCCATGTTTTTACAGGTAGCGGTGAAGGTATTTCCATGTTTATACAGATAGCGTTGTAGATATTTCCATGTTTATACAGATAGCGGTGTAGATATCTCCATTTTAATACAGATGGCGGTGTAGATATTTATATGTTCATGCAGATGGCGGTTCAGATATTTCCACTTTCATACAGATGGCGGTGTAGATATTTCCATGTTCATACAGATAGCGGTGTAGTTATTTCCATGTGTAAAGAGATAGCTTTGTAGATATTTCCATATATATGCAGATAGCTGTGTAGATATTTCCATTTTCATGCAGATAGCGGTGTATATATTTCCCTGTTCAAACAGTTAGCGGTGTAGATATTTCCATGTTCAGAAAGATAGCGGTGTAGATATTTCCATGTTTATACAGATAGCGGTGAAAATGTATGCATGTTTACACAGATAGCGGTGTAGATATTTCCATGTTCATCCAGAATGCTGTGTAGATATATCCATGTTCATACAGATGGCGGTGAAGATATTTCCATGTTCATATAGATAGCGGTGTAGATATTTCCATGTTCATACAGATAGCGGTGAAGATATTTCCATGTTCATACAGATAGCGATGTATGTATTTCCATGTTCATACAGATAGCGGTGTAGATATTTCCATGTTCATCCAGATGGCTGTGTAGATATTTGAATGTTCATGCAGATAGCGGTGTAGATATTTCCATGTTCATACAGATAGCGGTGTAGATATTTCCAGGTTCATCCAGATGGCTGTGTAGATATATCCATGTTCATACAGATGGCGATGAAGATATTTCCATGTTCATACAGATAGCGGTGTAGATATTTGCATGTTCATACAGATAGCCGTGTAGATATTGCCATGTTCATACCGATAGCGGTGCTGATACTTCCATGTTTATACAGGTAGCGGTGTACATATTTCCGTGTTTATACAGATGGCTGTGTAGATATATCCATGTTCATACAGATGGCGGTGTAGATATTTCCATGTTCATACAGATAGCGGTTTAGATATTTCCATGTTCATCCAGATGGCTGTGTAGATATATCCATGTTCATACAGATGGCGGAGAAGATATTTCCATGTTCATACAGATGGCGGTGTAGATATTTCCATGTTCATACAGATAGCGGTGTAGATATTTCCATGTTCATAGAGATAGCGGTGTATGTATTTCCATGTTTATACGGATAGCGTTGTAGATATTTCCATTTTTATTCAGAGAGCTGTGTATATATTTCCCTGTTCAAACAGTTAGCGGTTTAGATATTTCCATGTTCATAAAGATAGCGGTGTAGATATTTCCATGTTTATACAGTTAGCGGTGAAAATGTATGCATGTTTACACAGATAGCGGTGTAGATATTTCCATGTTCATCCAGAATGCTGTGTAGATATATCCATGTTCATAAAGGCGGCGGTGAAGATATTTCCATGTTCATACAGATAGCGGTGTAGATATTTCCATGTTCATACAGATAGCGGTGTAGATATTTCCATGTTCATACAGATAGCGGTCTATGTACTTCCATGTTCATACAGATAGCGGTGTAGATATTTCCATGTTCATCCAGATGGCTTTGTAGATATTTCCATGTTCATGCAGATAGCGGTGCAGATATTTCCATGTTCATACAGATAGCGGTGTAGATATTTCCATGTTCATCCAGACGGCTGTGTAGATATATCCATGTTCATACAGATGGCGATGAAGATATTTCCATGTTCATACAGATAGCCGTGTAGATATTGCCATGTTCATACCGATAGCGGTGCTGATACTTCCATTTTTATACAGGTAGCGGTGTACATATTTCCGTGTTTATACAGATAGCGGTGTAGATATTTCCATGTTCATACAGATAGCGGTGTAGATATTTCCATCTTTATACAGATAGCGGTGTAGATATCTCCTTCTTAATACAGATGGCTGTGTAGACATTTATATGTTCATACAGATGGCGGTGCAGATATTTCCATGTTCATACAGATGGCGGTGTAGATATTTCCATGTTTATAGAGATAGTGGTGTAGTTATTTCCAAGTGTAAGGAGATAGCTGTGTAGATATTTCCATATATATGCAGATAGCTGTGTAGATATTTCCATTTTCATGCAGATAGCGGTGTAGATATTTCCATGTTCAAACAGATAGCAGTGTAGATATTTCCATTTTCATACAGATAGTGGTGTAGATATTTCCATGTTTATACAGAAGGCTGTGTAGATATATCCATGTTCATACTGATAGCGGTGTAGATATTTCCATGTTCATCCAGATGGCTGTGTAGATATATCCATGTTCAAACATACAGATGGCAGAGAAGATGTTTCCATGTTCATACAGATAGCGGTGTAAATATTTCCATGTTCTTACAGATAGCGGTGTAGATATTTCCATGTTCATCCAGATGGCTGTGTAGATATATCCATGTTCATACAGATAGCGGAGAAGATATTTCCATGTTCATTCAGATAGCGGTGTAGATATTTCCATGTTCATACAGATAGCGGTGTAGATATTTCCATTTTTATGCAGATAGCGGTGTATATATTTCCCTGTTCAAGCAGTTAGCGGTTTAGATATTTCCATGGTCATAAAGATAGCGGTGTAGATATTTCCATGTTTATACAGATAGCGGTGAAAATGTATGCATGTTTACACAGATAGCGGTGTAGATATTTCCATGTTCATCCAGAATGCTGTGTAGATATATCCATGTTCATACAGATGGCGGTGAAGATATTTCCATGTTCATACAGATAGCGGTGTAGGTATTTCCATGTTCATACAGAAAGCGGTGTAGATATTTCCATGTTCAAACAGATAGCGGTGTATGTATTTCCATGTTCATACAGTTAGCGATGTATATATTTCCATTTTCAAGCAGATAGCGGTGTATATACTTCCATGTTCAAACAGTTAGCGGTGTAGATATTTCCATGTTCATAAAGATAGCGGTGTAGATATTTCCATGTTTATGCAGACAGCGGTGAAAATGTAGGCATGTTTACACAGATAGCGGTGTAGATATTTCCATGTTCATCCAGATGGCTGTGTAGATATATCCATGTTCATATAGATGGCGGTGAAAATATTTCCATGTTCATAGAGATAGCGGTGTAGATATTTCCATGTGCATACAGATAGCGGTGTAGATATTTCCATGTTCATCCAGATGGCTGTGTAGATATTTCCATGTTCATACAGATAGCGGTGTAGATATTTCCATGTTCATACAGATAGCGGTGTACATATTTCCATGTTCATACAGATGGCGGTGTAGATATTTCCATTTTCATACAGATAGCGGTGTAGTTATTTCCATGTGTAAAGAGATACCTGTGTAGATATTTCCATGTATATGCAGATAGCTGTGTAGCAATTTTCATTTTCATGCAGACAGCGGTGTATATATTTCCCTGTTCAAACAGATAGCGGTGTAGATATTTCCATGTTCATACAGATAGCGGTGTAGATATTTCCATGTTCATACAGATAGCGGTGTGGATATTTCCATGTTCATACAGATAGCGGTGCTGATATTTCCATGTTTTTACAGGTAGCGGTGAAGGTATTTCCATGTTTATACAGATAGCGTTGTAGATATTTCCATGTTTATACAGATAGCGGTGTAGATATCTCCATTTTAATACAGATGGCGGTGTAGATATTTATATGTTCATGCAGATGGCGGTTCAGATATTTCCACTTTCATACAGATGGCGGTGTAGATATTTCCATGTTCATACAGATAGCGGTGTAGTTATTTCCATGTGTAAAGAGATAGCTTTGTAGATATTTCCATATATATGCAGATAGCTGTGTAGATATTTCCATTTTCATGCAGATAGCGGTGTATATATTTCCCTGTTCAAACAGTTAGCGGTGTAGATATTTCCATGTTCAGAAAGATAGCGGTGTAGATATTTCCATGTTTATACAGATAGCGGTGAAAATGTATGCATGTTTACACAGATAGCGGTGTAGATATTTCCATGTTCATCCAGAATGCTGTGTAGATATATCCATGTTCATACAGATGGCGGTGAAGATATTTCCATGTTCATATAGATAGCGGTGTAGATATTTCCATGTTCATACAGATAGCGGTGTAGATATTTCCATGTTCATACAGATAGCGATGTATGTATTTCCATGTTCATACAGATAGCGGTGTAGATATTTCCATGTTCATCCAGATGGCTGTGTAGATATTTGAATGTTCATGCAGATAGCGGTGTAGATATTTCCATGTTCATACAGATAGCGGTGTAGATATTTCCAGGTTCATCCAGATGGCTGTGTAGATATATCCATGTTCATACAGATGGCGATGAAGATATTTCCATGTTCATACAGATAGCGGTGTAGATATTTGCATGTTCATACAGATAGCCGTGTAGATATTGCCATGTTCATACCGATAGCGGTGCTGATACTTCCATGTTTATACAGGTAGCGGAGTACATATTTCCGTGTTTATACAGATAGCGGTGTAGATATTTCCATGTTCATACAGATAGCGGTGTAGATATTTCCATCTTTATACAGATAGCGGTGTAGATATCTCCTTCTTAATATAGATGGCTGTGTAGACATTTATATGTTCATACAGATGGCGGTGCAGATATTTCCATGTTCATACAGATGGCGGTGTAGATATTTCCATGTTTATAGAGATAGCGGTGTAGTTATTTCCAAGTGTAAAGAGATAGCTGTGTAGATATTTCCATATATATGCAGATAGCTGTGTAGATATTTCCATTTTCATGCAGATATCGGTGTAGATATTTCCATGTTCAAACAGATAGCTGTGTAGATATTTCCATGTTCATACAGATAGCGGTGTAGATATTTCCATGTTTATACAGATGGCTGTGTAGATATATCCATGTTCATACAGACGGCGGTGTATATATTTCCATGTTCATACTGATAGCGGTGTAGATATTTCCATGTTCATCCAGATGGCTGTGTAGATATATCCATGTTCATACATACCGATGGCAGAGAAGATATTTCCATGTTCATACAGATAGCGGTGTAAATATTTCCATGTTCATACAGATAGCGGTGTAGATATTTCCATATTCATTCAGAAGGCTGTGTAGATATATCCATGTTCATACAGATGGCGGAGAAGATATTTCCATGTTCATACAGATAGCGGTGTAGATATTTCCATGTTCATACAGAATGCTGTGTAGATATATACATGTTCATACAGATGGCGGTGAAGATATTTCCATGTTCATACAGATAGCGGTGTAGATATTTCCATGTTCATACAGAAAGCGGTGTAGATATTTCCATGTTCAAACAGATAGCGGTGTATGTATTTCCATGTTCATACAGATAGCGGTGTAGAAATTTCCATTTTCAAGCAGATAGCGGTGTATATATTTCCATGTTCAAACAGTTAGCAGTGTAGATATTTCCATGTTCATAAAGATAGCGGTGTAGATATTTCAATGTTTATACAGATAGCGGTGAAAATGTATGCATGTTTACACAGATAGCGGTGTAGATATTTCCATGTTCATCCAGATGGCTGTGTAGATATATCCATGTTCATACAGATGGCGGTGAAGATATTTCCATGTTCATACAGATAGCGGTGTAGATATTTCCATGTTCATACAGATAGCGGTGTAGATATTTCCATGTTCATACAGATAGCGGTGTATGTATTTCCATGATCATACAGATAGCGGTGTAGATATTTCCATGTTCATCCAGATGGCTGTGTAGATATTTCCATGTTCATGCAGATAGCGGTGTAGATATTTCCATGTTCATACAGACAGCGGTGTAGATATTTCCATGTTCATAAAGATAGCGGTGTAGATATTTCCATGTTTATGCAGACAGCGGTGAAAATGTAGGCATGTTTACACAGATAGCGGTGTAGATATTTCCATGTTCATCCAGATGGCTTTGTAGATATATCCATGTTCATATAGATGGCGGTGAAAATATTTCCATGTTCATACAGATAGCGGTGTAGATATTTCCATGTGCATTCAGATAGCGGTGTAGATATTTCCATGTTCATCCAGATGGCTGTGTAGATATTTCCATGTTCATACAGATAGCGGTGTAGATATTTCCATGTTCATACAGATAGCGGTGTACATATTTCCATGTTCATACAGATGGCGGTGTAGATATTTCCATTTTCATACAGATAGCGGTGTAGTTATTTCCATGTGTAAAGAGATACCTGTGTAGATATTTCCATGTATATGCAGATAGCTGTGTAGCAATTTTCATTTTCATGCAGACAGCGGTGTATATATTTCCCTGTTCAAACAGATAGCGGTGTAGATATTTCCATGTTCATACAGATAGCGGTGTAGATATTTCCATGTTCATACAGATAGCGGTGTGGATATTTCCATGTTCATACAGATAGCGGTGCTGATATTTCCATGTTTTTACAGGTAGCGGTGAAGGTATTTCCATGTTTATACAGATAGCGTTGTAGATATTTCCATGTTTATACAGATAGCGGTGTAGATATCTCCATTTTAATACAGATGGCGGTGTAGATATTTATATGTTCATGCAGATGGCGGTTCAGATATTTCCACTTTCATACAGATGGCGGTGTAGATATTTCCATGTTCATACAGATAGCGGTGTAGTTATTTCCATGTGTAAAGAGATAGCTTTGTAGATATTTCCATATATATGCAGATAGCTGTGTAGATATTTCCATTTTCATGCAGATAGCGGTGTATATATTTCCCTGTTCAAACAGCGGTGTAGATATTTCCATGTTCAGAAAGATAGCGGTGTAGATATTTACATGTTTATACAGATAGCGGTGAAGATGTATGCATGTTTACACAGATAGCAGTGTAGATATATCCATGTTCATACAGATGGCGATGAAGATATTTCCATGTTCATACAGATAGCGGTGTAGATATTTGCATGTTCATACAGATAGCCGTGTAGATATTGCCATGTTCATACCGATAGCGGTGCTGATACTTCCATGTTTATACAGGTAGCGGAGTACATATTTCCGTGTTTATACAGATAGCGGTGTAGATATTTCCATGTTCATACAGATAGCGGTGTAGATATTTCCATCTTTATACAGATAGCGGTGTAGATATCTCCTTCTTAATATATATGGCTGTGTAGACATTTATATGTTCATACAGATGGCGGTGCAGATATTTCCATGTTCATACAGATGGCGGTGTAGATATTTCCATGTTTATAGAGAAAGCGGTGTAGTTATTTCCAAGTGTAAAGAGATAGCTGTGTAGATATTTCCATATATATGCAGATAGCTGTGTAGATATTTCCATTTTCATGCAGATAGCGGTGTAGATATTTCCATGTTCAAACAGATAGCTGTGTAGATATTTCCATGTTCATACAGATAGCGGTGTAGATATTTCCATGTTTATACAGATGGCTGTGTAGATATATCCATGTTCATACAGACGGCGGTGTAGATGTTTCCATGTTCATACTGATAGCGGTGTAGATATTTCCATGTTCATCCAGATGGCTGTGTAGATATATCCATGTTCATACATACCGATGGCAGAGAAGATATTTCCATGTTCATACAGATAGCGGTGTAAATATTTCCATGTTCATACAGATAGCGGTGTAGATATTTCCATATTTATGCAGATGGCTGTGTAGATATATCCATGTTCATACAGATGGCGGAGAAGATATTTCCATGTTCATACAGATAGCGGTGTAGATATTTCCATGTTCATACAGAATGCTGTGTAGATATATCCATGTTCATACAGATGGCGGTGAAGATATTTCCATGTTCATACAGATAGCGGTGTAGATATTTCCATGTTCATACAGAAAGCGGTGTAGATATTTCCATGTTCAAACAGATAGCGGTGTATGTATTTCCAAGTTCATACAGATAGCGGTGTAGAAATTTCCATTTTCAAGCAGATAGCGGTGTATATATTTCCATGTTCAAACAGTTAGCAGTGTAGATATTTCCACGTTCATAAAGATAGCGGTGTAGATATTTCCATGTTTATACAGATAGCGGTGAAAATGTATGCATGTTTACACAGATAGCGGTGTAGATATTTCCATGTTAATCCAGATGGATGTGTAGATATATCCATGTTCATACAGATGGCGGTGAAGATATTTCCATGTTCATACAGATAGCGGTGTAGATATTTCCATGTTCATACAGATAGCGGTGTAGATATTTCCATGTTCATACAGATAGCGGTGTATGTATTTCCATGTTCATACAGATAGCGGTGTAGATATTTCCATGTTAATCCAGATGGCTGTGTAGATATTTCCATGTTCATGCAGATAGCGGTGTAGATATTTCCATGTTCATACAGACAGCGGTGTAGATATTTCCATGTTCATCCAGATGGCTGCGTAGATATATCCATGTTCATACAGATGGCGGTGAAGATATTTCCATGTACATAGAGATAGCGGTGTAGATATTTCCATGTTCATACAGATAGCCGTGTAGATATTGCCATGTTCAAACCGATAGCGGTGCTGATACTTCCATGTTTATACAGGTAGCGGTGTACATATTTCCGTGTTTATACAGATGGCTGTGTAGATATATCCATGTTCATACAGATGGCGGTTTAGATATTTCCATGTTCATCCAGATGGCTGTGTAGATATATCCATGTTCATACAGATGGTGGAGAAGATATTTCCATGTTCATACAGATGGCGGTGTAGATATTTCCATGTTCATACAGATAGCGGTGTAGATATTTCCATGTTCATACAGATAGCGGTGTAGATATTTCCATGTTCATACCGATAGCGGTGTATGTATTTCCATGTTCATACAGATAGCGATGTAGATATTTCCATTTTTATGCAGATAGCGGTGTATATATTTCCCTGTTCAAACAGTTAGCGGTTTAGATATTTCCATGGTCATAAAGATAGCGGTGTAGATATTTCCATGTTTATACAGATAGCGGTGAAAATGTATGCATGTTTACACAGATAGCGGTGTAGATATTTCCATGTTCATCCAGAATGCTGTGTAGATATATCCATGTTCATACAGATGGCGGTGAAGATATTTCCATGTTCATACAGATAGCGGTGTAGGTATTTCCATGTTCATACAGAAAGCGGTGTAGATATTTCCATGTTCATACAGATAGCGGTGTACATATTTCCATGTTCATACAGATGGCGGTGTAGATATTTCCATGTTCATACAGATAGCGGTGTAGTTATTTCCATGTGTAAAGAGATACCTGTGTAGATATTTCCATGTATATGCAGATAGCTGTGTAGCAATTTTCATTTTCATGCAGACAGCGGTGTATATATTTCCCTGTTCAAACAGATAGCGGTGTAGATATTTCCATGTTCATACAGATAGCGGTGTAGATATTTCCATGTTCATACAGATAGCGGTGTGGATATTTCCGTGTTCATACAGATAGCGGTGCTGATATTTCCATGTTTTTACAGGTAGCGGTGAAGGTATTTCCATGTTTATACAGATAGCGTTGTAGATATTTCCATGTTTATACAGATAGCGGTGTAGATATCTCCATTTTAATACAGATGGCGGTGTAGATATTTATATGTTCATGCAGATGGCGGTTCAGATATTTCCACTTTCATACAGATGGCGGTGTAGATATTTCCATGTTCATACAGATAGCGGTGTAGTTATTTCCATGTGTAAAGAGATAGCTTTGTAGATATTTCCATGTATATGCAGATAGCTGTGTAGATATTTCCATTTTCATGCAGATAGCGGTGTATATATTTCCCTGTTCAAACAGTTAGCGGTGTAGATATTTCCATGTTCAGAAAGATAGCGGTGTAGATATTTCCATGTTTATACAGATAGCGGTGAAGATGTATGCATGTTTACACAGATAGCAGTGTAGATATTTCCATGTTCATTCAGATGACTGTGTAGATACATCCATGTTCATACAGATAGCGGTGTAGATATTTCCAGGTTCATACAGATAGCGGTGCAGATATTTCCATGTTCATCCAGATGGCTGTGTTGATATATCCATGTTCATACAGATGGCGGAGAAGATATTTCCATGTTCATACAGATGGCGGTGTAGATATTTCCATGTTCATACAGATAGCGGTGTAGATATTTCCATGTTCATACAGAGAGCGGTGTAGATATTTATATGTTCATACAGATAGCGGTGTATGTATTTCCATGTTCATACAGATAGCGGTGTAGATATTTCAATTTTTATGCAGATAACGGTGTATATATTTCCCTGTTCAAACAGTTAGCGGTTTAGATATTTCCATGTTCATAAAGATAGCGGTGTAGATATTTCCATGTTTATACAGATAGCGGTGAAAATGTATGCATGTTTACACAGATAGCGGTGTAGATATTTCCATGTTCATCCAGAATGCTGTGTAGATATATCCATGTTCATACAGATGGCGGTGAAGATATTTCCATGTTCATACAGATAGCGGTGTAGATATTTCCATGTTCATACAGATAGCGGTGTAGATATTTCCATGTTCATACAGATAGCGATGTATGTATTTCCATGTTCATACAGATAGCGGTGTAGATATTTCCATGTTGATCCAGATGGCTGTGTAGATATTTGAATGTTCATGCAGATAGCGGTGTAGATATTTCCATGTTCATACAGATAGCGGTGTAGATATTTCCATGTTCATCCAGATGGCTGTGTAGATATATCCATGTTCATACAGATGGCGATGAAGATATTTCCATGTTCATACAGATAGCGGTGTAGATATTTCCATTTTCATACCGATAGCCGTGTAGATATTGCCATGTTCATTCCGATAGCGGTGCTGATACTTCCATGTTTATACAGGTAGCGGAGTACATATTTCCGTGTTTATACAGATAGCGGTGTAGATATTTCCATGTTTTACAGATAGCGCTGTAGATATTTCCATCTTTATACAGATAGCGGTGTAGATATCTCCTTCTTAATACAGATGGCTGTGTAGACATTTATATGTTCATACAGATGGCGGTGCAGATATTTCCATGCTCATACAGATGGCGGTGTAGATATTTCCATGTTTATAGAGATAGCGGTGTAGTTATTTCCAAGTGTAAAGAGATAGCTGTGTAGATATTTCCATATATATGCAGATAGCTGTGTAGATATTTCCATTTTCATGCAGATAGCGGTGTAGATATTTCCATGTTCAAACAGATAGCTGTGTAGATATTTCCATGTTCATACAGATAGCGGTGTAGATATTTCCATGTTTATACAGATGGCTGTGTAGATATATCCATGTTCATACAGACGGCGGTGTAGATATTTCCATGTTCATACTGATAGCGGTGTAGATATTTCCATGTTCATCCAGATGGCTGTGTAGATATATCCATGTTCATACATACCGATGGCAGAGAAGATATTTCCATGTTCATACAGATAGCGGTGTAAATATTTCCATGTTCATACAGATAGCGGTGTAGATATTTCCATATTCATGCAGATGTCTGTGTAGATATATCCATGTTCATACAGATGGCGGAGAAGATATTTCCATGTTCATACAGATAGCGGTGTAGATATTTCCATGTTCATACAGATAGCGGTGTAGATATTTCCAAGTTCATACAGATAGCGGTGAAGATATTTCCATGTTCGTACAGATAGCGGTGGAGGTATTTCCATGTTCATACAGAAAGCTGTGTAGATATTGCCATGTTCATACCGATAGCGGTGCTGATACTTCCATGTTTATACAGATAGCTGTGTACATATTTCCATGTTTATACAGATAGCGGTGTAGATATTTCCATGTTCATACAGATAGCAGTGTAGATATATCCATGTTTATACAGATAGCGGTGTAGATATCTCCTTCTTAATACAGATGGCGGTGTAGATATTTACATGTTCATCCAGATGGCTGTGTAGATATTTCCATGTTCATACAGATAGCGGTGTAGATATTTCCATGTTCATACAGATAGCGGTGTAGATATTTCCATGTTCATACAGATGGCGGTGTAGATATTTCCATTTTCATACAGATAGCGGTGTAGTTATTTCCATGTGTAAAGAGATACCTGTGTAGATATTTCCATGTATATGCAGATAGCTGTGTAGCAATTTCCATTTTCATGCAGACAGCGGTGTATATATTTCCCTGTTCAAACAGATAGCGGTGTAGATATTTCCATGTTCATACAGATAGCGGTGTAGATATTTCCATGTTCGTACAGATAGCGGTGTAGATATTTCCATGTTCATACAGATAGCGGTGCTGATATTTCCATGTTTTTACAGGTAGCGGTGAAGATATTTCCATGTTTATACAGATAGCATTGTAGATATTTCCATGTTTATACAGATAGCGGTGTAGATATTTCCATGTTTATACAGATAGCGGTGTAGATATCTCCATTTTAATACAGATGGCGGTGTAGATATTTATATGTTCATACAGATGGCGGTTCAGATATTTCCATTTTCATACAGATGGCGGTGTAGATACTTCCATGTTCATACAGATAGCGGTGTAGTTATTTCCATGTGTAAAGAGATAGCTTTGTAGATATTTCCATGTATATGCAGATAGCTGTGTAGATATTTCCATTTTCATGCGGATAGCGGTGTATATATTTCCCTGTTCAAACAGTTAGCAGTGTAGATATTTCCATCTTCAGAAAGATAGCGGTGTAGATATTTCCATGTTTATACAGATAGCGGTGAAGATGTATGCATGTTTACACAGATAGCAGTGTAGATATTTCCATGTTCATCCAGATGGCTGTGTAGATATATCCATGTTCATACAGATAGCGGAGTAGATATTTCCATGTTCATACAGATAGCGGTGCAGATATTTCCATGTTCATCCAGATGGCTGTGTTGATATATCCATGTTCATACAGATGGCGTTGAAGATATTTCCATGTACATACAGATAGCGGTGTAGATATTTCCATGTTCATACAGATAGCCGTGTAGATATTGCCATGTTCATACCGATAGCGGTGCTGATACTTCCATGTTTATACAGGTAGCGGTGTACATATTTCCGTGTTTATACAGATGGCTGTGTAGATATCTCCTTCTTAATACAGATGGCGGTGTAGATATTTCCATGTTCATACAGATGGCGGCGCAGATATTTCCATGTTCATACAGATGGCGGTGTAGATATTTCCATGTTTATAGAGATAGCGGTGTAGTTATTTCCATGTGTAAAGAGATAGCTGTGTAGATATTTCCATGTATATGGAGATAGCTGTGTAGATATTTCCATTTTCATGCAGATAGTGGTGTAGATATTTCCATGTTGAAACAGATAGCGATGTAGATATTTCCATGTTCATACAGATAGCGGTGTAGATATTTCCATGTTTATACAGATAGCGGTGAAGATGTATGCATGTTTACACAGATAGCTGTGTTGATATTTCCATGTTCATACAGATAGTGGTGTAGATATTTCCATGTTCATCCAGATGGCTGTGTAGACATATCCATGTTCATTCAGATGGCGGTGAAGATATTTCCATGTTGATACAGATAGCGGTGTAGACATTTCCAAGTTCATACAGATAGCTGTGTAGATATTTCCATGTTCATACAGATGGCTGTGTAGATATATCCGTGTTCATACAGATGGCAGTTTAGATATATCCATGTTCATTCCGATAGCGGTGCTGATATTTCCATCTTTATACAGGTAGCGGTGAAGATATTTCCATGTTAATACAGATAGCGGTGTAGATATTTCCATGTTTATACACATAGCGGTGTAGATAATTCCATGTTTATACAGATAGCGGTGTAGATATCTCCATCTTAATACAGATATCAGTGTAGATATTTATATGTTCATACAGACGGCGGTGCAGATGTTTCCATGTTCATACAAATGGCGGTGTAGATATTTCCATATTCATACAGATAGCGGTGTAGTTATTTCCATGTGTAAAGAGATAGCTGTGTAGATATTTCCATGTATATGTAGATAGCTGTGTAGATATTTCCATTTTCATGCAGATAGCGGTGTATATATTTCGCTGTTCCAACAGTTACCGGTGTAGAGATTTCCATGTTCATGAAGATAGCGGTGTAGATATTTCCATGTTTATACAGATAGCGGTGAAGATGTAGGCATGTTTACACAGATAGCAGTGTAGTTATTTCCATGTTCATACAGATAGCGGTGTATGTATTTCCATGTTCATACAGATAGCGTTGTAGATATTTCCATTTTTATGCAAATAGCGGTGTATATATTCCCCTGCTCAGTTTGCGGTTTAGATATTTCCATGTTCATAAAGATAGCGGTGTAGATATTTCCATGCTTATGCAGATAGCGGTGAAAATGTATGCATGTTTACACAGATAGCGGTGTAGATATTTCCATGTTCATCCAGAATGCTGTGTAGATATATCCATGTTCATACAGATGGCGGTGAAGTTATTTCCATGTTCATACAGATAGCGGTGTAGATATTTCCATGTTCATACAGATAGCGGTGTAAGTATTTCCATGTTCATACAGATAGCGGTGTAGATAATTCCATGTTCATCCAGATGGCTGTGTAGATATTTCCATGTTCATGCAGATAGCGGTGTAGATATTTCCATGTTCATACAGATAGCAGTGTAGATACTTCCATGTTCATCCAGATGGCTGTGTAGATATATCCATGTTCATTCAGACGGCATTGAAGATATTTCCATGTTGATACAGATAGCGGTGTAGATATTTCCATATTCATACAGATAGCCGTGTAGATATTGCCATGTTCATACCGATAGCGGTGCTGATACTTCCATGTTTATACAGGTAGATGTGTACATATTTCCATGTTTATACAGATAGCGGTGTAGATATTTCCATGTTCATACAGATAGCGGTGTAGATATTTCCATGTTTATACAGATAGCGGTGTAGATATCTCCTTCTTAATACAGATGGCGGTGTAGTTATTTACATGTTCATACAGATGGCGGTGCAGATATTTCCATGTTCATACAGATGGCGGTGTAGATATTTCCATGTTCATCCAGATGGCTGTGTAGACATATCCATGTTAAAACAGATGGCGGTGAAGATAATTCCATGTTCATAAAGATAGCGGTGTAGATATTTCCATGTTCATACAGATAGCGGTGTAGATATTTCCATGTTCATACAGATGGCTGTGTAGATATATCCATGTTCATACAGATGGCGGTGAAGATATTTCCATGTTCATACAGATGGCGTTGTAGATATTTCCATGTTCATACAGATAGTGGTGTAGATATTTCCATGTTCATACCGATAGCAGTGCTGATATTTCCATGTTTATACAGGTAGCGGTTTAGATATTTCCATGTTTATACAGATAGCTGTGTAGATATTTCCATGTTTATACAGATAGCGGTGTAGGTATTTCCATGTTTATACAGATTGCGGTGTGGTTATCTCCTACTTTATACAGATGGCGGTGTAGATATTTATATGTTCATACAGATGGCGGTGCAGATATTTCCATGTTCATACAGATGGCGGTGTAGATATTTCCATGTTTATAGAGATAGACGTGTAGTTATTTCCATGTGTAAAGAGATTGCTGTGTAGATATTTCCATGTATATGCAGATAGCTGTGTAGATATTTCCATTTTCATGCAGACAGCGGTGTAGATATTTCCATGTTTATACAGATAGCAGTGTAGATATTTCTGTGTTTATACAGATAGCGGAGTAGGTATTTCCATGTTTACCCAGATAGCGGCGTAGACATTTCCATGTTTACACAGATAGAATTGTAGATATATCCATGTTTATAGAGATGGCCGTGTAGACATTTCCATGTTTATACAGATAGTGGTGAAGATTTTTCCATGTTTATACAGATAGCAGTGTAGATATATCCATCTTTATATGGTTGGCGGTGTAGATATTTCCATGTTCATACAGATGGCGTTGTAGATATTTCCATGTTTATAGAGATGGCGATCTAGATATTTCCATGTTTACAGAGATAGCAGTGTACTTATTTACATGTTTATAGAGACAGCGGTGTGGATACTTCCATGTTTATACAGATAATGGTGTAGATATTTCCATGTTTATACAGATCGCGGTGTAGATATTTCCATGTTTATGCAGATAGCGGTGTAAATATTTTCATGTTTATACAGATAGCCGTGTAGATATTTCCATGTTTATACAGATAGCGCTGTAGATATTTCCATCTTTATACAGATGGCGGTGTAGATATTTCCATGTTTGTACAGAAGGCCGTGTAGATATTTCCATGCTTATACAGATGGCAGTGTAGATATTTCCATGTTTATAGAGATGAAGGTCTAGATATTTCCATGTTTATACAGATAGCGGTGTAGTTATTTCCATGTTTATTGAGATAATATTGTAGATATTTCCATGTTTATACAGATAGCGTGGTAGATATTTCCATGTTCAAATGGATAGCGGTGTAGATATTTCCATGTTCATACAGATAGCAGTGTAGATATTTCCATGTTCATACAGATAGCGGTGTAGATTTTTCCATTTTCATACAGGTGGCAGTACACATATTTCCAGGTTCATACAGATGGCGGTGAAGATATTTCCATGTTGATACAGAAGGCGGTGTATATATTTCCATGTTGATACAGATGGCGGTGTAGATAATTCCATGTTCTTACAGATGGCGGTGTAGATATTTACATGTTTATACAGATAGGGGTGAAGATATTTGCATGTTTATACAGAGAGCAGTGTAGTCATTTCCAAGTTTTTACCGATAGCGGTGTAGATATTTCCATGCTTATAGAGATAGCAGTCTAGTTATTTCCATGTTTAAACAGATAACAGTGTAGATATTTCCATGTTTATGCAGATAGAGGTGTAGATATTTCTGTGTTTATACAGATAACATTGTAGATATTTCCATGATCATACAGATGGCGGTGTAGATAATTCCATTTTGATACAGATGGCGGTGTGGATATTTCCATGTTTATACAGATGACGGTGTAGATATTTCCATGTTTACACAGATGGCGGTGTAGATATTTCCATGTTTACACAGATAGCAGTGTAGATATTTCCATGTTTACACAGATAGCGGTGTAGATATTTCCATATTTATACAGATAGCGGTGTATATATTTCCATGTTTATTCAGATAGCGGTGTAGATATTTCCATGTTTATATAGATAGCGGTGAAGATATTTCCCTGTTTTACACATAGCAGTGTAGATATTTCCATGTTCATACAGATAGAGGTGCAGATTTTTCCATGCTCCTACAGATGTCGGTGAAGATATTTCCATGTTGATACAGATGGCGGTGTATATATTTCCATGTTGATACAGATGGCGGTGTAGATAATTCCATCTTCTTACAGATGGCTGTGTAGTTATTTCCATGTTCTTGCAGATGGCGGTGTAGATATTTCCATGTTTATACAGATAGCGGTGTATATATTTAAATGTTCAAACAGATAGCGGTGTAGATATTTCCATGAATACAGAGATGGCAGTGTAGATATTTCCTTCTTTATAGAGATATTGTTGTAGATATTTCCATGTTTATACAGATAGCGGAGTAGATATTGCCATGCTTCTACAGATAGCGGTGTAGATAGTTCCATGTTTATACAGATGGCAGTGTGGATATTTCCATGTATATGCAGATACCTTTGTAGATATTTCCATTTTCATGCAGACAGCGGTGTAGATATTTCCATGTTCAAACAGATAGCGGTGTAGATATTTCTATGTTCATACAGATAGCGGTGTAGATATTTCCATGATCATACAGATAGCGGTGTAGATATTTCCATGTTCATACAGATAGCGGTGGAGATATTTCCATGTTCATGCAGATAGTGGTGTAGATATTTCCATGTTCATTCAGATAGCGGTGCTGATATTTCCATGTTCATACAGGTAGCGGTGTAGATATTTCCAAGTTTATACAGATAGCGGTGTAGATATTTCCATGTTTATACAGATAGTGGTGTAGATATTTCCATGTTTATACAGATAGCGGTGTAGATATCTCCTTCTTAATACAGATGGCGGTGTAGATATTTATATGTTCATGCAGATGGCGGTGCAGATATTTCCATGTTCATACAGATGGCGGTGTAGATATTTCCATGTTCATACAGATAGTGGTGTAGTTATTTCCATGTGTAAAGAGATACCTGTGTAGATATTTCCATGTATATGCAGATAGCAGTGTAGCAATTTCCATTTTCATGCAGACAGCGGTGTATATATTTCCCTGTTCAAACAGATAGCGGTGTAGATATTTCCATGTTTCTACAGATAGCGGAGTAGATATTGCCATGCTTGTACAGATAGCGGTGTAGATAGTTCCATGTTTATACAGATGGCAGTGTGGATATTTCCATGTTTATAGATATAGCGGGGTAGATATTTCAGTGTTTATAGAGATAGCGGTGTAGATATTTCCATGTTTTTACAGATAGCGGTGCAGATATTTCCATGTTTATACAGAGAGCAATGTAGATATTTCCATGTTTATAGAGATAGCGGTGTCAATATTTCCATGTTTACACAGATAGCAGTGAAGATATTTACAAGTTTATACAGATAGAGGTGTAGATATTTCCATCTTTATACAGATAGCGGTGTAGATATTTCCATGTTTATACAGATAGCGTTATAGATATTTCCATGTTTGTAGAGATAACAGGGTATTTATTTCCATGTTCATACAGATAGCGGTGTAGATATTTCCATGTTCATACCGATAGCGGTGCTGATATTTCCATGTTCATACAGCTAGCGGTGTAGATATTTCCATGTTTATACAGATAGCGGTGGTGATATTTCCATGTTTATACAGATAGCGGTGGTGATATTTCCATGTTTATACAGATAGAGGTGTAGATATCTCCTTCGTAATACAGATGGCGGTGTAGATATTTATATGTTCATACAGATGGCGGTGCAGATATTTCCATGTTCATACAGATGGCGGTGTAGATATTTCCATGTTTATAGAGATAGCGGTGTAGTTATTTCCATGTGTAAAGACATAGCTGTGTAGATATTTCCATGTATATGCAGATAGCTGTGTAGATATTTCCATTTTCATGCAGACAGCGGTGTAGATATTTCCATGTTCATACAGATAGCGGTGTAGATATTTCCATGTTCATACAGATAGCGGTGTAGATATTTCCATCTTCGTGCAGATAGCGGTGTAGATATTTCCATGTTCATCCAGATGGCTGTGTAGATATATCCATGTTCATACAGATGGCGGTGAAGATATTTCCATGTTCATACAGATAGCGGTGTAGATATTTCCATGTTCATACAGATAGCCGTGTAGATATTTCCATGTTCATACCGATGGTGGTGTAGATATTTCCATTTTCATACTGATGGCGCTGTAGCTATTTCCATGTTTATACAGATGACAGTGTAGATATTTCCATGTTTATAGATTTAGTGGTGTAGATATTTCCATGTTTATAGAGTTAGTGGTGTAGATATTTGCATGTTTATACAGATAGCGGTGTAGATATTTCCGTGTTCATATAGATGGCGGTGTAGATATTTCCATGCTTATAGAGATAGTGGTGTAGATATTTACACATTTATACCGATTGCGGTGTAGATATTTCCATGTTTAAAGAGATGGCGGTGTAGATATTTCCGTGTTTATACAGATAGCGGTGAAGGAATTTCCATGTTTATACAGATAGCAGTGTAGATATTTCCATGTTTAAACAGATAGCGGTGTTGATATTTCCATTTTTATACAGATGGCAGTGTAGATAATTCCATGTTTATAGATATAGCGGTGTACATATTTCCATGTTTATACAGATAGCGGCGTAGATATTTCCATGTTTTTGCAGATAGCGGTGTAGATATTTCCATGTTTATACAGAGGGCACTGTAGATATTTAGATGTTTATAGAGATAGCGGTGTAGATATTTCCCTGTTTTACAGATAGCAATGTAGATATTTCCATGTTTATACAGATAGCGGTGCAGATATTTCCATGTTTATAGAGATTGCAGTGTAGTTATTTCCAAGTTTATACAGATAACGGTGTAGATATTTCCATGTTTATACAGATAGCAGTGTAGATATTTCTGTGTTTATACAGATAGCAGAGTAGGTATTTCCATGTTTACCCAGATAGTGGCGTAGACATTTCCATGTTTACACAGATAGAATTGTAGATATATCCATGTTTATAGAGATGACCGTGTAGACATTTCCATGTTTATACAGATAGTGGTGAAGATTTTTCCATGTTTATACAGATAGAAGTGTAGATATATCCATCTTTATATGGTTGGCGGTGTAGATATTTCCATGTTCATACAGATGGCGTTGTAGATATTTCCATGTTTATAGAGATGGCGATCTAGATATTTCCATGTTTACAGAGATAGCAGTGTACATATTTACATGTTTATAGAGATAGCGGTGTGGATACTTCCATGTTTATACAGATAATGGTGTAGATATTTCCATGTTTATACAGATCGCGGTGTAGATATTTCCATGTTTATGCAGATAGCGGTGTAAATATTTTCATGTTTATACAGATAGCGGTGTAGATATTTCCATGTTTATACAGATCGTGCTGTAGATATTTCCATCTTTATACAGATGGCGGTGTAGATATTTCCATGTTTGTACAGAAGGCCGTGTAGATATTTCCATGCTTATACAGATGGCAGTGTAGATATTTCCATGTTTATAGAGATGAAGGTCTAGATATGTCCATGTTTATACAGATAGCGGTGTAGTTATTTCCATGTTTATTGAGATAATATTGTAGATATTTCCATGTTTATACAGATAGCGGGGTAGATATTTCCATGTTCAAATGGATAGCGGTGTAGATATTTCCATGTTCATACAGATAGCAGTGTAGATATTTCCATGTTCATACAGATAGCGGTGTAGATTTTTCCATTTTCATACAGGTGGCAGTACACATATTTCCAGGTTCATACAGATGGCGGTGAAGATATTTCCATGTTGATACAGAAGGCGGTGTATATATTTCCATGTTGATACAGATGGTGGTGTAGATAATTCCATGTTCTTACAGATGGTGGTGTAGATATTTACATGTTTATACAGATAGCGGTGAAGATATTTGCATGTTTATACAGAGAGCAGTGTAGTCATTTCCAAGTTTTTACCGATAGCGGTGTAGATATTTCCATGTTTATAGAGATAGCAGTCTAGTTATTTCCATGTTTAAACAGATAACAGTGTAGATATTTCCATGTTTATGCAGATAGAGGTGTAGATATTTCTGTGTTTATACAGATAACATTGTAGATATTTCCATGATCATACAGATGGCGGTGTAGATAATTCCATTTTGATACAGATGGCGGTGTGGATATTTCCATGTTTATACAGATGACGGTGTAGATATTTCCATGTTTATACAGATGGCGGTGTAGATATTTCCATGTTTACACAGATAGCGGTGTAGATATTTCCATGTTTACACAGATAGCGGTGTAGATATTTCCATATTTATACAGATAGCGGTGTAGATATTTCCATGTTTACTCAGATAGCGGTGTAGATATTTCCATGTTTATATAGATAGCGGTGAAGATATTTCCCTGTTTTACAGATAGCAGTGTAGATATTTCCATGTTCATACAGATAGAGGTGCAGATTTTTCCATGCTCCTACAGATGTCGGTGAAGATATTTCCATGTTGATACAGATGGCGGTGTAGATAATTCCATCTTCTTACAGATGGCTGTGTAGTTATTTCCATGTTCTTGCAGATGGCGGTGTAGATATTTCCATGTTTATACAGATAGCGGTGTATATATTTAAATGTTCAAACAGATAGCGGTGTAGATATTTCCATGTATACAGAGATGGCGGTGTAGATATTTCCTTCTTTATAGAGATATTGTTGTAGATATTTCCATGTTTATACAGATAGCGGAGTAGATATTGCCATGCTTCTACAGATAGCGGTGTAGATAGTTCCATGTTTATACAGATGGCAGTGTGGATATTTCCATGTATATGCAGATACCTTTGTAGATATTTCCATTTTCATGCAGACAGCGGTGTAGATATTTCCATGTTCAAACAGAAAGCGGTGTAGATATTTCTATGTTCATACAGATAGCGGTGTAGATATTTCCATGATCATACAGATAGCGGTGTAGATATTTCCATGTTCATACAGATAGCGGTGGAGATATTTCCATGTTCATGCAGATAGTGATGTAGATATTTCCATGTTTATACAGATAGCGGTGTAGATATTTCCATGTTTATACAGATAGCGGTGTAGATATCTCCATCTTAATACAGATGGCTGTGTAGATATTTATATGTTCATGCAGATGGCGTTTCAGATATTTCCATGTTCATACAGATGGCGGTGTAGATATTTCCATGTTCATACAGATAGTGGTGTAGTTATTTCCATGTGTAAAGAGATACCTGTGTAGATATTTCCATGTATATGCAGATAGCAGTGTAGCAATTTCCATTTTCATGCAGACAGCGGTGTATATATTTCCCTGTTCAAACAGATAGCGGTGTAGATATTTCCATGTTTATACAGATAGCGGAGTAGATATTGCCATGCTTGTACAGATAGCGGTGTAGATAGTTCCATGTTTATACAGATGGCAGTGTGGATATTTCCATGTTAATAGATATAGCGGGGTAGATATTTCAGTGTTTATAGAGATAGCGGTGTAGATATTTCCATGTTTTTACAGATAGCGGTGCAGATATTTCCATGTTTATACAGAGAGCAATGTAGATATTTCCATGTTTATAGAGATAGCGGTGTCAATATTTCCATGTTTACACAGATAGCAGTGAAGTTATTTACAAGTTTATACAGATAGAGGTGTAGATATTTCCATCTTTATACAGATAGCGGTGTAGATATTTCCATGTTTATACAGATAGCGTTATAGATATTTCCATGTTTGTAGAGATAACAGGGTATTTATTTCCATGTTCATACAGATAGCGGTGTAGATATTTCCATGTTCATACCGATAGCGGTGCTGATATTTCCATGTTTATACAGCTAGCGGTGTAGATATTTCCATGTTTATACAGATAGCGGTGGTGATATTTCCATGTTTATACAGATAGCGGTGTAGATATTTCCATGTTTATACAGATAGAGGTGTAGTTATCTCCTTCGTAATACAGATGGCGGTGTAGATATTTATATGTTCATACAGATGGCGGTGCAGATATTTCCATGTTCATACAGATGGCGGTGTAGATATTTCCATGTTTATAGAGATAGCGGTGTAGTTATTTCCATGTGTAAAGACATAGCTGTGTAGATATTTCCATGTATATGCAGATAGCTGTGTAGATATTTCCATTTTCATGCAGACAGCGGTGTAGATATTTCCATGTTCAAGCAGATAGCAGTGTAGATATTTCTATGTTCGTACAGATAGTGGTGTAGATATTTCCATGTTCATACAGATAGCGGTGTAGATATTTCCATGTTCATACAGATAGCGGTGTAGATATTTCCATGTTCATCCAGATGGCTGTGTAGATATTTCCATGTTCGTACAGATAGCGGTGCTGATATTTCCATGTTTATACAGGTAGCGGTGTAGATATTTCCATGTTTATACAGGTAGTGGTGTAGATATTTCCATGTTTATACAGATAGCGGTGTAGATATTTCCAAGTTTTTACAGATAGCGGTGTAGATATCTCCATCTTAATACAGATGGCGGTGTAGATATTTATATGTTCATACAGATGGCGGTGCAGATATTTCCATGTTCATACAGATGGCGGTGTAGATATTTCCATGTTTATAGAGATAGCGGTGTAGTTATTTCCATGTGTAAAGAGATAGCTTTGTAGATATTTCCATGTATATGCAGATACCTGTGTGGATATTTCTATTTTCATGCAGATAGTGGTTTAGATATTTCCATGTTCAAACAGATAGCGGTGTAGATATTTCCATGTTCATACAGATAGCGGTGTAGATATTTCCATGTTTATACAGATGGCGGTGAAGATGTATGCTTGTTTACACCGATAGCGGTGTAGATATTTCCATGTTCATACAGATAGCGGTGTAGATATTTCCTTGTTCATCCAGATGGCTGTGTAGATATATCCATGTTAAACAGATGGCGGTGAAGATATTTCCATGTTAAACAGATGGCGGTGAAGATATTTCCATGTTCATACAGATGGCGGTGTAGATATTCCCATGTTCATACAGATGGCGGTGTAGATATTTCCGTGTTCATACAGATGGCTGTGTAGATATATCCGTGTTCATATAGATGGCGGTGAATATATTTCCATGTTCAAACAGATAGCAGTGTAGATATTTCCATGTTCATACAGATAGCGGTGTAGGTATTTCCATGTTCATACCGATAGAGGTGCTGATATTTCCATGTTTATACAGGTAGCGGTGTAGATATTTCCATGTTTATTCAGAAAGCGGTGTAGATATTTCCATGTTTATACAGATAGCGGTGTAGATATTTCCATGTTTATACAGATAGCGGTGTAGTTATCTCCTTCTTAATACAGATGGCGGTGTAGATATTTATATGTTCATACAGATGGCGGTGCAGGTATTTCCATGTTCATACAGATGGCGGTGTAGATATTTCCATGTTTATAGAGATAGCGGTGTAGTTATTTCCATGTGTTAAGAGATAGCTGTGTAGATATTTCCATGTGTATGCAGATAGCTGTGTAGATATTTCCATTTTCATGCAGACAGCGGTGTAGATATTTCCATGTTCAAACAGATAGCGGTGTTGATATTTCTATGTTCATACAGATAGCGTTGTAGATATTTCCATGTTCATACAGATAGCGGTGTAGATATTTCCGTGTTCATACAGATAGCGGTGCTGATATTTCCATGTTCATACAGGCAGCGGTGTAGATATTTCCATGTTTATACAGATAGCGGTGTAGGTATTTCCATGTTTATAAAGATAGCGGTGTAGATATTTCCATGTTTATACAGATAGCGGTGTAGATATCTCCATGTTTATACAGATAGCGGTGTAGATATCTCCATCTTAATACAGATGGCGGTGTAGATATTTATATGTTCATACAGATGGCGGTGCAGATATTTCCATGTTCATACAGATGGCGGTGTAGGTATTTCCATGTTCATACAGATAGTGGTGTAGATATTTCCATGTTCATACAGATTGCGGTGTAGATATTTCCATGTTCATATAGATAGCGGTGCTGATATTTCCGTGTTTTTACAGGTAGTGGTGCAGATATTTCCATGTTTATTCAGATAGCGGTGTGGATATTTCCATGTTTATACAGATAGCGGTGTAGATATTTCCATGTTTATACAGATGGCGCTGTAGAGATTTCCATGTTTACAGAGTTGGCGGTTTAGACATTTCCATGTTCATTCAGATGGCGATGTAGATATTTCCATGTTTATATAGACAGCGGTGTAGATATTTCCATCTTTATACACATAACGGTGTAGATATTTCCATGTTTATACAGATGGCGGTGTAGATATTTCCATGCTCATACAGATGGCGGTGTAGATATTTCCATGTTTATAGAGATAGCAGTGTAGATATTTCCATGTTTATAGAGATAGTGGTGTAGATATTTTCATGTTCATACAGATGGCGGTGTACATATTTCCATGTTCACACAGATGGCAGTGAAGATATTTCCATCTTTATAGAGATAGCGGTTTAGATACTTGCAATTTTATACCGATGGCGCTGTAGATACTTTCATATTCATACACATAGCGGTGTAGATATTTCCATGTTTATGCAGATGGCGGTGTAGATATTACCATCTTCATACAGATAGCGGTGTAGATATTTCCATGTTTATACAGATAGCACTGTAGATATTTCCATGTTTATGCAGATAGCGGTGTAGATATTGCCAAGTTTATACAGATAGCGGTTAAGATTTTTCCATGTTTATTGAGATAGCGGTGTAGATATTTCCATGTTTATACAGATAGCGGTGTAGCTATTTCCATGTTTCTACAGATAGCACTGTAGATATTTCCATGTTTATTCAGAAAGCGGTGTAGATATTTCCATGTTTATACAGATAGCGCTGTAGATATTTCCATCTTTATACAGGTGGCGGTGTAGATATTATCATGGTAATACAGAGGGTGCTGTAGACATTCCCATGTTTATAAAGATAGCGGTGTGGATATTTCCATGTTTATACAGATAGCGGGGTAGATATTTCCATGTTTATACAGATATCGGTGTAGATATTGCCATGTTTATAGAGATAGCGGTGTAGATATTTCCATGTTCATACAGATAGCGGTGTAGATATTTCCATGTTCATACAGTGAGCGGTGTAGATATTTCCATCTTCATACGGTTGGCAGTGTATCTATTTCCAAGTTCACACAGATATTGGTGTAGATATTTCCATGTTTATAGAGATTGCGGTGTAGATATTTCCATGTTTATGAAGATGGCGATGTAGATATTTACATGTTTTTTCAGATAGCGGTGTAGATATTTCCATCATTACACAGATAGAGGTGTAGATATTTCCATGTTTATACAGATGTCGGTGTAGATGTTTCCATCTTTATAGAGACGGCGGTGTAGATAATTCCATCTTCATACAGATGGCGGTTTAGGTATCTCCATGTTTATAGAGATGGCGGTGTAGATATTTCCATGTTTATAAAGATGGAGGTCTAGATATTTCCAGGTTTATACACATAGCACTGTAGTTATTTCCATGTTTATAGAGATTGCGGTGTAGATATTTCCATGTTTATTCAGATAGCGGAGTAGATATTTCCATGTTTATACAGATAGTGGGGTAGATATTTCCATGTCCATACAGATAGCGGTGTAGATAATTCCATCTTTATACAGATGGCTGTGTAGATATTTCCATGTTCATACAGATAGCGGTGTAGATATTTCCATCTTTATACACATGGCGGTGTAGATATTTCCAAGTTCATAAGATGGCAGTCTATGTATTTCAATCTTTATGGAGATGGCAGTGTAGATATTTCCATGATTATAGAGATAGTGGTGTAGATATTTCCATCTTTTTAGAGATAGCGTTGTAGATATTTCCCTGTTTCACAGATAAGTGTAGATATTTCCATGTTTATACAGAGAGTGTTGTAGATATTTCCGTGTTCATACAGATAGCGGTGTAGATATTTCATGTTCATACAGATAGCGGTGTAGATATTTCCATGTTCATACAGATGTCGGTGTAGATATTTCCATGTTCATACAGATGGCGGTGTAGATATTTCCATGATCATACAGATGGCGTGAAGATATTTCAGTGTTCATACAGATGGCTGTGTAGATATTTCCATGTTCATACAGATGACGCTGTAGATATTTCCATGTTCATACAGATGGCTGTGTAGATATTTCCATGTTCATACCGATGGTGGTGTAGATATTTCCATGTTCATACTGATGGCGCTGTAGCTATTTCCATGTTTATACAGATGGCAGTGTAGATATTTCCATGTTTATAGATTTAGTGCTGTAGATATTTCCATGTTTATAGAGTTAGCGGTTTAGATATTTCCATGTTCAAACAGATAGCGGTGTAGATATTTCCATTTTCATACAGATAGCGGTGTAGTTATTTCCATGTTTATACAGATGGCGCTGTAGAGATTTCCATGTTTATAGAGTTGGCGGTTTAGACATTTCCATGTTCATACAGATGGCGATGTAGATATTTCCATGTTTATACAGACAGCGGTGTAGAGATTTCCATCTTTATACACATAACGGTGTAGATATTTCCATGTTTATACAGATGGCGGTGTAGATATTTCCATTCTCATACAGATGGCGGTGTAGATATTTCCATGTTTATAGAGATAGCAGTGTAGATATTTCCATGTTTATAGAGATAGTGGTGTAGATATTTTCATGTTCATACAGATGGCGGTGTACATATTTCCATGTTCACACAGATGGCAGTGTAGATATTTCCATCTTTATAGAGATAGCGGTTTAGATACATGCAATTTTATACCGATGGCGCTGTAGATACTTTCATATTCATACACATAGCGGTGTAGATATTTCCATGTTTATGCAGATGGCGGTGTAGATATTAACATCTTCATACAGATAGCGGTGTAGATATTTCCATGTTTATACAGATAGCACTGTAGATATTTCCATGTTTATGCAGATAGCGGTGTAGATATTTCCAAGTTTATACAGATAGCGGTGAAGATTTTTCCATGTTTATTGAGATAGCGGTGTAGATATTTCCATGTTTATACAGATAGCGGTGTAGCTATTTCCATGTTTCTACAGATAGCACTGTAGATATTTCCATGATTATTCAGAAAGCGGTGTAGATATTTCCAGGTTTATACAGATAGCGCTGTAGATATTTCCATCTTTATACAGGTGGCGGTGTAGATATTTCCATGCTAATACAGAGGGTGCTGTAGACATTCCCATGTTTATAGAGATAGCGGTGTACATATTTCCATGTTTATACAGATAGCGGGGTAGATATTTCCATGTTTATACAGATATCGGTGTAGATATTGCCATGTTTATAGAGATAGTGGTGTAGATATTTCCATGTTCATTCAGATAGCGGTGTAGATATTTCCATGTTCATACAGTGAGCGGTGTAGATATTTCCATCTTCATACGGTTGGCAGTGTAGCTAATTCCATGTTCACACAGATATTGGTGTAGATATTTCCATGTTTATACAGATCGCGGTGTAGATATTTCCATGTTTATGCAGATAGCGGTGTAAATATTTTCATGTTTATACAGATAGCGGTGTAGATATTTCCATGTTTATACAGATCGCGCTGTAGATATTTCCATCTTTATACAGATGGCGGTGTAGATATTTCCATGTTTGTACAGAAGGCCGTGTAGATATTTCCATGCTTATACAGATGGCAGTGTAGATATTTCCATGTTTATAGAGATGAAGGTCTAGATATGTCCATGTTTATACAGATAGCGGTGTAGTTATTTCCATGTTTATTGAGATAATATTGTAGATATTTCCATGTTTATACAGATAGCGGGGTAGATATTTCCATGTTCAAATGGATAGCGGTGTAGATATTTCCATGTTCATACAGATAGCAGTGTAGATATTTCCATGTTCATACAGATAGCGGTGTAGATTTTTCCATTTTCATACAGGTGGCAGTACACATATTTCCAGGTTCATACAGATGGCGGTGAAGATATTTCCATGTTGATACAGAAGGCGGTGTATATATTTCCATGTTGATACAGATGGTGGTGTAGATAATTCCATGTTCTTACAGATGGTGGTGTAGATATTTACATGTTTATACAGATAGCGGTGAAGATATTTGCATGTTTATACAGAGAGCAGTGTAGTCATTTCCAAGTTTTTACCGATAGCGGTGTAGATATTTCCATGTTTATAGAGATAGCAGTCTAGTTATTTCCATGTTTAAACAGATAACAGTGTAGATATTTCCATGTTTATGCAGATAGAGGTGTAGATATTTCTGTGTTTATACAGATAACATTGTAGATATTTCCATGATCATACAGATGGCGGTGTAGATAATTCCATTTTGATACAGATGGCGGTGTGGATATTTCCATGTTTATACAGATGACGGTGTAGATATTTCCATGTTTATACAGATGGCGGTGTAGATATTTCCATGTTTACACAGATAGCGGTGTAGATATTTCCATGTTTACACAGATAGCGGTGTAGATATTTCCATATTTATACAGATAGCGGTGTAGATATTTCCATGTTTACTCAGATAGCGGTGTAGATATTTCCATGTTTATATAGATAGCGGTGAAGATATTTCCCTGTTTTACAGATAGCAGTGTAGATATTTCCATGTTCATACAGATAGAGGTGCAGATTTTTCCATGCTCCTACAGATGTCGGTGAAGATATTTCCATGTTGATACAGATGGCGGTGTAGATAATTCCATCTTCTTACAGATGGCTGTGTAGTTATTTCCATGTTCTTGCAGATGGCGGTGTAGATATTTCCATGTTTATACAGATAGCGGTGTATATATTTAAATGTTCAAACAGATAGCGGTGTAGATATTTCCATGTATACAGAGATGGCGGTGTAGATATTTCCTTCTTTATAGAGATATTGTTGTAGATATTTCCATGTTTATACAGATAGCGGAGTAGATATTGCCATGCTTCTACAGATAGCGGTGTAGATAGTTCCATGTTTATACAGATGGCAGTGTGGATATTTCCATGTATATGCAGATACCTTTGTAGATATTTCCATTTTCATGCAGACAGCGGTGTAGATATTTCCATGTTCAAACAGAAAGCGGTGTAGATATTTCTATGTTCATACAGATAGCGGTGTAGATATTTCCATGATCATACAGATAGCGGTGTAGATATTTCCATGTTCATACAGATAGCGGTGGAGATATTTCCATGTTCATGCAGATAGTGATGTAGATATTTCCATGTTTATACAGATAGCGGTGTAGATATTTCCATGTTTATACAGATAGCGGTGTAGATATCTCCATCTTAATACAGATGGCTGTGTAGATATTTATATGTTCATGCAGATGGCGTTTCAGATATTTCCATGTTCATACAGATGGCGGTGTAGATATTTCCATGTTCATACAGATAGTGGTGTAGTTATTTCCATGTGTAAAGAGATACCTGTGTAGATATTTCCATGTATATGCAGATAGCAGTGTAGCAATTTCCATTTTCATGCAGACAGCGGTGTATATATTTCCCTGTTCAAACAGATAGCGGTGTAGATATTTCCATGTTTATACAGATAGCGGAGTAGATATTGCCATGCTTGTACAGATAGCGGTGTAGATAGTTCCATGTTTATACAGATGGCAGTGTGGATATTTCCATGTTAATAGATATAGCGGGGTAGATATTTCAGTGTTTATAGAGATAGCGGTGTAGATATTTCCATGTTTTTACAGATAGCGGTGCAGATATTTCCATGTTTATACAGAGAGCAATGTAGATATTTCCATGTTTATAGAGATAGCGGTGTCAATATTTCCATGTTTACACAGATAGCAGTGAAGATATTTACAAGTTTATACAGATAGAGGTGTAGATATTTCCATCTTTATACAGATAGCGGTGTAGATATTTCCATGTTTATACAGATAGCGTTATAGATATTTCCATGTTTGTAGAGATAACAGGGTATTTATTTCCATGTTCATACAGATAGCGGTGTAGATATTTCCATGTTCATACCGATAGCGGTGCTGATATTTCCATGTTTATACAGCTAGCGGTGTAGATATTTCCATGTTTATACAGATAGCGGTGGTGATATTTCCATGTTTATACAGATAGCGGTGTAGATATTTCCATGTTTATACAGATAGAGGTGTAGTTATCTCCTTCGTAATACAGATGGCGGTGTAGATATTTATATGTTCATACAGATGGCGGTGCAGATATTTCCATGTTCATACAGATGGCGGTGTAGATATTTCCATGTTTATAGAGATAGCGGTGTAGTTATTTCCATGTGTAAAGACATAGCTGTGTAGATATTTCCATGTATATGCAGATAGCTGTGTAGATATTTCCATTTTCATGCAGACAGCGGTGTAGATATTTCCATGTTCAAACAGATAGCAGTGTAGATATTTCTATGTTCGTACAGATAGTGGTGTAGATATTTCCATGTTCATACAGATAGCGGTGTAGATATTTCCATGTTCATACAGATAGCGGTGTAGATATTTCCATGTTCATACAGATAGCGATGCTGATATTTCCATGTTCGTACAGATAGCGGTGCTGATATTTCCATGTTTATACAGGTAGCGGTGTAGATATTTCCATGTTTATACAGGTAGTGGTGTAGATATTTCCATGTTTATACAGATAGCGGTGTAGATATTTCCAAGTTTTTACAGATAGCGGTGTAGATATCTCCATCTTAATACAGATGGCGGTGTAGATATTTATATGTTCATACAGATGGCGGTGCAGATATTTCCATGTTCATACAGATGGCGGTGTAGATATTTCCATGTTTATAGAGATAGCGGTGTAGTTATTTCCATGTGTAAAGAGATAGCTTTGTAGATATTTCCATGTATATGCAGATACCTATGTGGATATTTCTATTTTCATGCAGATAGTGGTTTAGATATTTCCATGTTCAAACAGATAGCGGTGTAGATATTTCCATGTTCATACAGATAGCGGTGTAGATATTTCCATGTTTATACAGATGGCGGTGAAGATGTATGCATGTTTACACCGATAGCGGTGTAGATATTTCCATGTTCATACAGATAGCGGTGTAGATATTTCCTTGTTCATCCAGATGGCTGTGTAGATATATCCATGTTAAACAGATGGCGGTGAAGATATTTCCATGTTAAACAGATGGCGGTGAAGATATTTCCATGTTCATACAGATGGCGGTGTAGATATTCCCATGTTCATACAGATGGCGGTGTAGATATTTCCGTGTTCATACAGATGGCTGTGTAGATATATCCGTGTTCATATAGATGGCGGTGAATATATTTCCATGTTCAAACAGATAGCAGTGTAGATATTTCCATGTTCATACAGATAGCGGTGTAGGTATTTCCATGTTCATACCGATAGAGGTGCTGATATTTCCATGTTTATACAGGTAGCGGTGTAGATATTTCCATGTTTATTCAGAAAGCGGTGTAGATATTTCCATGTTTATACAGATAGCGGTGTAGATATTTCCATGTTTATACAGATAGCGGTGTAGTTATCTCCTTCTTAATACAGATGGCGGTGTAGATATTTATATGTTCATACAGATGGCGGTGCAGGTATTTCCATGTTCATACAGATGGCGGTGTAGATATTTCCATGTTTATAGAGATAGCGGTGTAGTTATTTCCATGTGTTAAGAGATAGCTGTGTAGATATTTCCATGTGTATGCAGATAGCTGTGTAGATATTTCCATTTTCATGCAGACAGCGGTGTAGATATTTCCATGTTCAAACAGATAGCGGTGTTGATATTTCTATGTTCATACAGATAGCGTTGTAGATATTTCCATGTTCATACAGATAGCGGTGTAGATATTTCCGTGTTCATACAGATAGCGGTGCTGATATTTCCATGTTCATACAGGCAGCGGTGTAGATATTTCCATGTTTATACAGATAGCGGTGTAGGTATTTCCATGTTTATAAAGATAGCGGTGTAGATATTTCCATGTTTATACAGATAGCGGTGTAGATATCTCCATGTTTATACAGATAGCGGTGTAGATATCTCCATCTTAATACAGATGGCGGTGTAGATATTTATATGTTCATACAGATGGCGGTGCAGATATTTCCATGTTCATACAGATGGCGGTGTAGGTATTTCCATGTTCATACAGATAGTGGTGTAGATATTTCCATGTTCATACAGATTGCGGTGTAGATATTTCCATGTTCATATAGATAGCGGTGCTGATATTTCCGTGTTTTTACAGGTAGTGGTGCAGATATTTCCATGTTTATTCAGATAGCGGTGTAGATATTTCCATGTTTATACAGATAGCGGTGTAGATATTTCCATGTTTATACAGATGGCGCTGTAGAGATTTCCATGTTTACAGAGTTGGCGGTTTAGACATTTCCATGTTCATTCAGATGGCGATGTAGATATTTCCATGTTTATATAGACAGCGGTGTAGATATTTCCATCTTTATACACATAACGGTGTAGATATTTCCATGTTTATACAGATGGCGGTGTAGATATTTCCATGCTCATACAGATGGCGGTGTAGATATTTCCATGTTTATAGAGATAGCAGTGTAGATATTTCCATGTTTATAGAGATAGTGGTGTAGATATTTTCATGTTCATACAGATGGCGGTGTACATATTTCCATGTTCACACAGATGGCAGTGAAGATATTTCCATCTTTATAGAGATAGCGGTTTAGATACTTGCAATTTTATACCGATGGCGCTGTAGATACTTTCATATTCATACACATAGCGGTGTAGATATTTCCATGTTTATGCAGATGGCGGTGTAGATATTACCATCTTCATACAGATAGCGGTGTAGATATTTCCATGTTTATACAGATAGCACTGTAGATATTTCCATGTTTATGCAGATAGCGGTGTAGATATTGCCAAGTTTATACAGGTAGCGGTTAAGATTTTTCCATGTTTATTGAGATAGCGGTGTAGATATTTCCATGTTTATACAGATAGCGGTGTAGCTATTTCCATGTTTCTACAGATAGCACTGTAGATATTTCCATGTTTATTCAGAAAGCGGTGTAGATATTTCCATGTTTATACAGATAGCGCTGTAGATATTTCCATCTTTATACAGGTGGCGGTGTAGATATTATCATGGTAATACAGAGGGTGCTGTAGACATTCCCATGTTTATAAAGATAGCGGTGTGGATATTTCCATGTTTATACAGATAGCGGGGTAGATATTTCCATGTTTATACAGATATCGGTGTAGATATTGCCATGTTTATAGAGATAGCGGTGTAGATATTTCCATGTTCATACAGATAGCGGTGTAGATATTTCCATGTTCATACAGTGAGCGGTGTAGATATTTCCATCTTCATACGGTTGGCAGTGTATCTATTTCCAAGTTCACACAGATATTGGTGTAGATATTTCCATGTTTATAGAGATTGCGGTGTAGATATTTCCATGTTTATGAAGATGGCGATGTAGATATTTACATGTTTTTTCAGATAGCGGTGTAGATATTTCCATCATTACACAGATAGAGGTGTAGATATTTCCATGTTTATACAGATGTCGGTGTAGATGTTTCCATCTTTATAGAGACGGCGGTGTAGATAATTCCATCTTCATACAGATGGCGGTTTAGGTATCTCCATGTTTATAGAGATGGCGGTGTAGATATTTCCATGTTTATAAAGATGGAGGTCTAGATATTTCCAGGTTTATACACATAGCACTGTAGTTATTTCCATGTTTATAGAGATTGCAGTGTAGATATTTCCATGTTTATTCAGATAGCGGAGTAGATATTTCCATGTTTATACAGATAGTGGGGTAGATATTTCCATGTCCATACAGATAGCGGTGTAGATAATTCCATCTTTATACAGATGGCTGTGTAGATATTTCCATGTTCATACAGATAGCGGTGTAGATATTTCCATCTTTATACACATGGCGGTGTAGATATTTCCAAGTTCATAAGATGGCAGTCTATGTATTTCAATCTTTATGGAGATGGCAGTGTAGATATTTCCATGATTATAGAGATAGTGGTGTAGATATTTCCATCTTTTTAGAGATAGCGTTGTAGATATTTCCCTGTTTCACAGATAAGTGTAGATATTTCCATGTTTATACAGAGAGTGTTGTAGATATTTCCGTGTTCATACAGATAGCGGTGTAGATATTTCATGTTCATACAGATAGCGGTGTAGATATTTCCATGTTCATACAGATGTCGGTGTAGATATTTCCATGTTCATACAGATGGCGGTGTAGATATTTCCATGATCATACAGATGGCGTGAAGATATTTCAGTGTTCATACAGATGGCTGTGTAGATATTTCCATGTTCATACAGATGACGCTGTAGATATTTCCATGTTCATACAGATGGCTGTGTAGATATTTCCATGTTCATACCGATGGTGGTGTAGATATTTCCATGTTCATACTGATGGCGCTGTAGCTATTTCCATGTTTATACAGATGGCAGTGTAGATATTTCCATGTTTATAGATTTAGTGCTGTAGATATTTCCATGTTTATAGAGTTAGCGGTTTAGATATTTCCATGTTCAAACAGATAGCGGTGTAGATATTTCCATTTTCATACAGATAGCGGTGTAGTTATTTCCATGTTTATACAGATGGCGCTGTAGAGATTTCCATGTTTATAGAGTTGGCGGTTTAGACATTTCCATGTTCATACAGATGGCGATGTAGATATTTCCATGTTTATACAGACAGCGGTGTAGAGATTTCCATCTTTATACACATAACGGTGTAGATATTTCCATGTTTATACAGATGGCGGTGTAGATATTTCCATTCTCATACAGATGGCGGTGTAGATATTTCCATGTTTATAGAGATAGCAGTGTAGATATTTCCATGTTTATAGAGATAGTGGTGTAGATATTTTCATGTTCATACAGATGGCGGTGTACATATTTCCATGTTCACACAGATGGCAGTGTAGATATTTCCATCTTTATAGAGATAGCGGTTTAGATACATGCAATTTTATACCGATGGCGCTGTAGATACTTTCATATTCATACACATAGCGGTGTAGATATTTCCATGTTTATGCAGATGGCGGTGTAGATATTAACATCTTCATACAGATAGCGGTGTAGATATTTCCATGTTTATACAGATAGCACTGTAGATATTTCCATGTTTATGCAGATAGCGGTGTAGATATTTCCAAGTTTATACAGATAGCGGTGAAGATTTTTCCATGTTTATTGAGATAGCGGTGTAGATATTTCCATGTTTATACAGATAGCGGTGTAGCTATTTCCATGTTTCTACAGATAGCACTGTAGATATTTCCATGATTATTCAGAAAGCGGTGTAGATATTTCCAGGTTTATACAGATAGCGCTGTAGATATTTCCATCTTTATACAGGTGGCGGTGTAGATATTTCCATGCTAATACAGAGGGTGCTGTAGACATTCCCATGTTTATAGAGATAGCGGTGTACATATTTCCATGTTTATACAGATAGCGGGGTAGATATTTCCATGTTTATACAGATATCGGTGTAGATATTGCCATGTTTATAGAGATAGTGGTGTAGATATTTCCATGTTCATTCAGATAGCGGTGTAGATATTTCCATGTTCATACAGTGAGCGGTGTAGATATTTCCATCTTCATACGGTTGGCAGTGTAGCTAATTCCATGTTCACACAGATATTGGTGTAGATATTTCCATGTTTATACAGATCGCGGTGTAGATATTTCCATGTTTATGCAGATAGCGGTGTAAATATTTTCATGTTTATACAGATAGCGGTGTAGATATTTCCATGTTTATACAGATCGCGCTGTAGATATTTCCATCTTTATACAGATGGCGGTGTAGATATTTCCATGTTTGTACAGAAGGCCGTGTAGATATTTCCATGCTTATACAGATGGCAGTGTAGATATTTCCATGTTTATAGAGATGAAGGTCTAGATATGTCCATGTTTATACAGATAGCGGTGTAGTTATTTCCATGTTTATTGAGATAATATTGTAGATATTTCCATGTTTATACAGATAGCGGGGTAGATATTTCCATGTTCAAATGGATAGCGGTGTAGATATTTCCATGTTCATACAGATAGCAGTGTAGATATTTCCATGTTCATACAGATAGCGGTGTAGATTTTTCCATTTTCATACAGGTGGCAGTACACATATTTCCAGGTTCATACAGATGGCGGTGAAGATATTTCCATGTTGATACAGAAGGCGGTGTATATATTTCCATGTTGATACAGATGGTGGTGTAGATAATTCCATGTTCTTACAGATGGTGGTGTAGATATTTACATGTTTATACAGATAGCGGTGAAGATATTTGCATGTTTATACAGAGAGCAGTGTAGTCATTTCCAAGTTTTTACCGATAGCGGTGTAGATATTTCCATGTTTATAGAGATAGCAGTCTAGTTATTTCCATGTTTAAACAGATAACAGTGTAGATATTTCCATGTTTATGCAGATAGAGGTGTAGATATTTCTGTGTTTATACAGATAACATTGTAGATATTTCCATGATCATACAGATGGCGGTGTAGATAATTCCATTTTGATACAGATGGCGGTGTGGATATTTCCATGTTTATACAGATGACGGTGTAGATATTTCCATGTTTATACAGATGGCGGTGTAGATATTTCCATGTTTACACAGATAGCGGTGTAGATATTTCCATGTTTACACAGATAGCGGTGTAGATATTTCCATATTTATACAGATAGCGGTGTAGATATTTCCATGTTTACTCAGATAGCGGTGTAGATATTTCCATGTTTATATAGATAGCGGTGAAGATATTTCCCTGTTTTACAGATAGCAGTGTAGATATTTCCATGTTCATACAGATAGAGGTGCAGATTTTTCCATGCTCCTACAGATGTCGGTGAAGATATTTCCATGTTGATACAGATGGCGGTGTAGATAATTCCATCTTCTTACAGATGGCTGTGTAGTTATTTCCATGTTCTTGCAGATGGCGGTGTAGATATTTCCATGTTTATACAGATAGCGGTGTATATATTTAAATGTTCAAACAGATAGCGGTGTAGATATTTCCATGTATACAGAGATGGCGGTGTAGATATTTCCTTCTTTATAGAGATATTGTTGTAGATATTTCCATGTTTATACAGATAGCGGAGTAGATATTGCCATGCTTCTACAGATAGCGGTGTAGATAGTTCCATGTTTATACAGATGGCAGTGTGGATATTTCCATGTATATGCAGATACCTTTGTAGATATTTCCATTTTCATGCAGACAGCGGTGTAGATATTTCCATGTTCAAACAGAAAGCGGTGTAGATATTTCTATGTTCATACAGATAGCGGTGTAGATATTTCCATGATCATACAGATAGCGGTGTAGATATTTCCATGTTCATACAGATAGCGGTGGAGATATTTCCATGTTCATGCAGATAGTGATGTAGATATTTCCATGTTTATACAGATAGCGGTGTAGATATTTCCATGTTTATACAGATAGCGGTGTAGATATCTCCATCTTAATACAGATGGCTGTGTAGATATTTATATGTTCATGCAGATGGCGTTTCAGATATTTCCATGTTCATACAGATGGCGGTGTAGATATTTCCATGTTCATACAGATAGTGGTGTAGTTATTTCCATGTGTAAAGAGATACCTGTGTAGATATTTCCATGTATATGCAGATAGCAGTGTAGCAATTTCCATTTTCATGCAGACAGCGGTGTATATATTTCCCTGTTCAAACAGATAGCGGTGTAGATATTTCCATGTTTATACAGATAGCGGAGTAGATATTGCCATGCTTGTACAGATAGCGGTGTAGATAGTTCCATGTTTATACAGATGGCAGTGTGGATATTTCCATGTTAATAGATATAGCGGGGTAGATATTTCAGTGTTTATAGAGATAGCGGTGTAGATATTTCCATGTTTTTACAGATAGCGGTGCAGATATTTCCATGTTTATACAGAGAGCAATGTAGATATTTCCATGTTTATAGAGATAGCGGTGTCAATATTTCCATGTTTACACAGATAGCAGTGAAGATATTTACAAGTTTATACAGATAGAGGTGTAGATATTTCCATCTTTATACAGATAGCGGTGTAGATATTTCCATGTTTATACAGATAGCGTTATAGATATTTCCATGTTTGTAGAGATAACAGGGTATTTATTTCCATGTTCATACAGATAGCGGTGTAGATATTTCCATGTTCATACCGATAGCGGTGCTGATATTTCCATGTTTATACAGCTAGCGGTGTAGATATTTCCATGTTTATACAGATAGCGGTGGTGATATTTCCATGTTTATACAGATAGCGGTGTAGATATTTCCATGTTTATACAGATAGAGGTGTAGTTATCTCCTTCGTAATACAGATGGCGGTGTAGATATTTATATGTTCATACAGATGGCGGTGCAGATATTTCCATGTTCATACAGATGGCGGTGTAGATATTTCCATGTTTATAGAGATAGCGGTGTAGTTATTTCCATGTGTAAAGACATAGCTGTGTAGATATTTCCATGTATATGCAGATAGCTGTGTAGATATTTCCATTTTCATGCAGACAGCGGTGTAGATATTTCCATGTTCAAACAGATAGCAGTGTAGATATTTCTATGTTCGTACAGATAGTGGTGTAGATATTTCCATGTTCATACAGATAGCGGTGTAGATATTTCCATGTTCATACAGATAGCGGTGTAGATATTTCCATGTTCATACAGATAGCGATGCTGATATTTCCATGTTCGTACAGATAGCGGTGCTGATATTTCCATGTTTATACAGGTAGCGGTGTAGATATTTCCATGTTTATACAGGTAGTGGTGTAGATATTTCCATGTTTATACAGATAGCGGTGTAGATATTTCCAAGTTTTTACAGATAGCGGTGTAGATATCTCCATCTTAATACAGATGGCGGTGTAGATATTTATATGTTCATACAGATGGCGGTGCAGATATTTCCATGTTCATACAGATGGCGGTGTAGATATTTCCATGTTTATAGAGATAGCGGTGTAGTTATTTCCATGTGTAAAGAGATAGCTTTGTAGATATTTCCATGTATATGCAGATACCTATGTGGATATTTCTATTTTCATGCAGATAGTGGTTTAGATATTTCCATGTTCAAACAGATAGCGGTGTAGATATTTCCATGTTCATACAGATAGCGGTGTAGATATTTCCATGTTTATACAGATGGCGGTGAAGATGTATGCATGTTTACACCGATAGCGGTGTAGATATTTCCATGTTCATACAGATAGCGGTGTAGATATTTCCTTGTTCATCCAGATGGCTGTGTAGATATATCCATGTTAAACAGATGGCGGTGAAGATATTTCCATGTTAAACAGATGGCGGTGAAGATATTTCCATGTTCATACAGATGGCGGTGTAGATATTCCCATGTTCATACAGATGGCGGTGTAGATATTTCCGTGTTCATACAGATGGCTGTGTAGATATATCCGTGTTCATATAGATGGCGGTGAATATATTTCCATGTTCAAACAGATAGCAGTGTAGATATTTCCATGTTCATACAGATAGCGGTGTAGGTATTTCCATGTTCATACCGATAGAGGTGCTGATATTTCCATGTTTATACAGGTAGCGGTGTAGATATTTCCATGTTTATTCAGAAAGCGGTGTAGATATTTCCATGTTTATACAGATAGCGGTGTAGATATTTCCATGTTTATACAGATAGCGGTGTAGTTATCTCCTTCTTAATACAGATGGCGGTGTAGATATTTATATGTTCATACAGATGGCGGTGCAGGTATTTCCATGTTCATACAGATGGCGGTGTAGATATTTCCATGTTTATAGAGATAGCGGTGTAGTTATTTCCATGTGTTAAGAGATAGCTGTGTAGATATTTCCATGTGTATGCAGATAGCTGTGTAGATATTTCCATTTTCATGCAGACAGCGGTGTAGATATTTCCATGTTCAAACAGATAGCGGTGTTGATATTTCTATGTTCATACAGATAGCGTTGTAGATATTTCCATGTTCATACAGATAGCGGTGTAGATATTTCCGTGTTCATACAGATAGCGGTGCTGATATTTCCATGTTCATACAGGCAGCGGTGTAGATATTTCCATGTTTATACAGATAGCGGTGTAGGTATTTCCATGTTTATAAAGATAGCGGTGTAGATATTTCCATGTTTATACAGATAGCGGTGTAGATATCTCCATGTTTATACAGATAGCGGTGTAGATATCTCCATCTTAATACAGATGGCGGTGTAGATATTTATATGTTCATACAGATGGCGGTGCAGATATTTCCATGTTCATACAGATGGCGGTGTAGGTATTTCCATGTTCATACAGATAGTGGTGTAGATATTTCCATGTTCATACAGATTGCGGTGTAGATATTTCCATGTTCATATAGATAGCGGTGCTGATATTTCCGTGTTTTTACAGGTAGTGGTGCAGATATTTCCATGTTTATTCAGATAGCGGTGTGGATATTTCCATGTTTATACAGATAGCGGTGTAGATATTTCCATGTTTATACAGATGGCGCTGTAGAGATTTCCATGTTTACAGAGTTGGCGGTTTAGACATTTCCATGTTCATTCAGATGGCGATGTAGATATTTCCATGTTTATATAGACAGCGGTGTAGATATTTCCATCTTTATACACATAACGGTGTAGATATTTCCATGTTTATACAGATGGCGGTGTAGATATTTCCATGCTCATACAGATGGCGGTGTAGATATTTCCATGTTTATAGAGATAGCAGTGTAGATATTTCCATGTTTATAGAGATAGTGGTGTAGATATTTTCATGTTCATACAGATGGCGGTGTACATATTTCCATGTTCACACAGATGGCAGTGAAGATATTTCCATCTTTATAGAGATAGCGGTTTAGATACTTGCAATTTTATACCGATGGCGCTGTAGATACTTTCATATTCATACACATAGCGGTGTAGATATTTCCATGTTTATGCAGATGGCGGTGTAGATATTACCATCTTCATACAGATAGCGGTGTAGATATTTCCATGTTTATACAGATAGCACTGTAGATATTTCCATGTTTATGCAGATAGCGGTGTAGATATTGCCAAGTTTATACAGATAGCGGTTAAGATTTTTCCATGTTTATTGAGATAGCGGTGTAGATATTTCCATGTTTATACAGATAGCGGTGTAGCTATTTCCATGTTTCTACAGATAGCACTGTAGATATTTCCATGTTTATTCAGAAAGCGGTGTAGATATTTCCATGTTTATACAGATAGCGCTGTAGATATTTCCATCTTTATACAGGTGGCGGTGTAGATATTATCATGGTAATACAGAGGGTGCTGTAGACATTCCCATGTTTATAAAGATAGCGGTGTGGATATTTCCATGTTTATACAGATAGCGGGGTAGATATTTCCATGTTTATACAGATATCGGTGTAGATATTGCCATGTTTATAGAGATAGCGGTGTAGATATTTCCATGTTCATACAGATAGCGGTGTAGATATTTCCATGTTCATACAGTGAGTGGTGTAGATATTTCCATCTTCATACGGTTGGCAGTGTATCTATTTCCAAGTTCACACAGATATTGGTGTAGATATTTCCATGTTTATAGAGATTGCGGTGTAGATATTTCCATGTTTATGAAGATGGCGATGTAGATATTTACATGTTTTTTCAGATAGCGGTGTAGATATTTCCATCATTACACAGATAGAGGTGTAGATATTTCCATGTTTATACAGATGTCGGTGTAGATGTTTCCATCTTTATAGAGACGGCGGTGTAGATAATTCCATCTTCATACAGATGGCGGTTTAGGTATCTCCATGTTTATAGAGATGGCGGTGTAGATATTTCCATGTTTATAAAGATGGAGGTCTAGATATTTCCAGGTTTATACACATAGCACTGTAGTTATTTCCATGTTTATAGAGATTGCGGTGTAGATATTTCCATGTTTATTCAGATAGCGGAGTAGATATTTCCATGTTTATACAGATAGTGGGGTAGATATTTCCATGTCCATACAGATAGCGGTGTAGATAATTCCATCTTTATACAGATGGCTGTGTAGATATTTCCATGTTCATACAGATAGCGGTGTAGATATTTCCATCTTTATACACATGGCGGTGTAGATATTTCCAAGTTCATAAGATGGCAGTCTATGTATTTCAATCTTTATGGAGATGGCAGTGTAGATATTTCCATGATTATAGAGATAGTGGTGTAGATATTTCCATCTTTTTAGAGATAGCGTTGTAGATATTTCCCTGTTTCACAGATAAGTGTAGATATTTCCATGTTTATACAGAGAGTGTTGTAGATATTTCCGTGTTCATACAGATAGCGGTGTAGATATTTCATGTTCATACAGATAGCGGTGTAGATATTTCCATGTTCATACAGATGTCGGTGTAGATATTTCCATGTTCATACAGATGGCGGTGTAGATATTTCCATGATCATACAGATGGCGTGAAGATATTTCAGTGTTCATACAGATGGCTGTGTAGATATTTCCATGTTCATACAGATGACGCTGTAGATATTTCCATGTTCATACAGATGGCTGTGTAGATATTTCCATGTTCATACCGATGGTGGTGTAGATATTTCCATGTTCATACTGATGGCGCTGTAGCTATTTCCATGTTTATACAGATGGCAGTGTAGATATTTCCATGTTTATAGATTTAGTGCTGTAGATATTTCCATGTTTATAGAGTTAGCGGTTTAGATATTTCCATGTTCAAACAGATAGCGGTGTAGATATTTCCATTTTCATACAGATAGCGGTGTAGTTATTTCCATGTTTATACAGATGGCGCTGTAGAGATTTCCATGTTTATAGAGTTGGCGGTTTAGACATTTCCATGTTCATACAGATGGCGATGTAGATATTTCCATGTTTATACAGACAGCGGTGTAGAGATTTCCATCTTTATACACATAACGGTGTAGATATTTCCATGTTTATACAGATGGCGGTGTAGATATTTCCATTCTCATACAGATGGCGGTGTAGATATTTCCATGTTTATAGAGATAGCAGTGTAGATATTTCCATGTTTATAGAGATAGTGGTGTAGATATTTTCATGTTCATACAGATGGCGGTGTACATATTTCCATGTTCACACAGATGGCAGTGTAGATATTTCCATCTTTATAGAGATAGCGGTTTAGATACATGCAATTTTATACCGATGGCGCTGTAGATACTTTCATATTCATACACATAGCGGTGTAGATATTTCCATGTTTATGCAGATGGCGGTGTAGATATTAACATCTTCATACAGATAGCGGTGTAGATATTTCCATGTTTATACAGATAGCACTGTAGATATTTCCATGTTTATGCAGATAGCGGTGTAGATATTTCCAAGTTTATACAGATAGCGGTGAAGATTTTTCCATGTTTATTGAGATAGCGGTGTAGATATTTCCATGTTTATACAGATAGCGGTGTAGCTATTTCCATGTTTCTACAGATAGCACTGTAGATATTTCCATGATTATTCAGAAAGCGGTGTAGATATTTCCAGGTTTATACAGATAGCGCTGTAGATATTTCCATCTTTATACAGGTGGCGGTGTAGATATTTCCATGCTAATACAGAGGGTGCTGTAGACATTCCCATGTTTATAGAGATAGCGGTGTACATATTTCCATGTTTATACAGATAGCGGGGTAGATATTTCCATGTTTATACAGATATCGGTGTAGATATTGCCATGTTTATAGAGATAGTGGTGTAGATATTTCCATGTTCATTCAGATAGCGGTGTAGATATTTCCATGTTCATACAGTGAGCGGTGTAGATATTTCCATCTTCATACGGTTGGCAGTGTAGCTAATTCCATGTTCACACAGATATTGGTGTAGATATTTCCATGTTTATACAGATCGCGGTGTAGATATTTCCATGTTTATGCAGATAGCGGTGTAAATATTTTCATGTTTATACAGATAGCGGTGTAGATATTTCCATGTTTATACAGATCGCGCTGTAGATATTTCCATCTTTATACAGATGGCGGTGTAGATATTTCCATGTTTGTACAGAAGGCCGTGTAGATATTTCCATGCTTATACAGATGGCAGTGTAGATATTTCCATGTTTATAGAGATGAAGGTCTAGATATGTCCATGTTTATACAGATAGCGGTGTAGTTATTTCCATGTTTATTGAGATAATATTGTAGATATTTCCATGTTTATACAGATAGCGGGGTAGATATTTCCATGTTCAAATGGATAGCGGTGTAGATATTTCCATGTTCATACAGATAGCAGTGTAGATATTTCCATGTTCATACAGATAGCGGTGTAGATTTTTCCATTTTCATACAGGTGGCAGTACACATATTTCCAGGTTCATACAGATGGCGGTGAAGATATTTCCATGTTGATACAGAAGGCGGTGTATATATTTCCATGTTGATACAGATGGTGGTGTAGATAATTCCATGTTCTTACAGATGGTGGTGTAGATATTTACATGTTTATACAGATAGCGGTGAAGATATTTGCATGTTTATACAGAGAGCAGTGTAGTCATTTCCAAGTTTTTACCGATAGCGGTGTAGATATTTCCATGTTTATAGAGATAGCAGTCTAGTTATTTCCATGTTTAAACAGATAACAGTGTAGATATTTCCATGTTTATGCAGATAGAGGTGTAGATATTTCTGTGTTTATACAGATAACATTGTAGATATTTCCATGATCATACAGATGGCGGTGTAGATAATTCCATTTTGATACAGATGGCGGTGTGGATATTTCCATGTTTATACAGATGACGGTGTAGATATTTCCATGTTTATACAGATGGCGGTGTAGATATTTCCATGTTTACACAGATAGCGGTGTAGATATTTCCATGTTTACACAGATAGCGGTGTAGATATTTCCATATTTATACAGATAGCGGTGTAGATATTTCCATGTTTACTCAGATAGCGGTGTAGATATTTCCATGTTTATATAGATAGCGGTGAAGATATTTCCCTGTTTTACAGATAGCAGTGTAGATATTTCCATGTTCATACAGATAGAGGTGCAGATTTTTCCATGCTCCTACAGATGTCGGTGAAGATATTTCCATGTTGATACAGATGGCGGTGTAGATAATTCCATCTTCTTACAGATGGCTGTGTAGTTATTTCCATGTTCTTGCAGATGGCGGTGTAGATATTTCCATGTTTATACAGATAGCGGTGTATATATTTAAATGTTCAAACAGATAGCGGTGTAGATATTTCCATGTATACAGAGATGGCGGTGTAGATATTTCCTTCTTTATAGAGATATTGTTGTAGATATTTCCATGTTTATACAGATAGCGGAGTAGATATTGCCATGCTTCTACAGATAGCGGTGTAGATAGTTCCATGTTTATACAGATGGCAGTGTGGATATTTCCATGTATATGCAGATACCTTTGTAGATATTTCCATTTTCATGCAGACAGCGGTGTAGATATTTCCATGTTCAAACAGAAAGCGGTGTAGATATTTCTATGTTCATACAGATAGCGGTGTAGATATTTCCATGATCATACAGATAGCGGTGTAGATATTTCCATGTTCATACAGATAGCGGTGGAGATATTTCCATGTTCATGCAGATAGTGATGTAGATATTTCCATGTTTATACAGATAGCGGTGTAGATATTTCCATGTTTATACAGATAGCGGTGTAGATATCTCCATCTTAATACAGATGGCTGTGTAGATATTTATATGTTCATGCAGATGGCGTTTCAGATATTTCCATGTTCATACAGATGGCGGTGTAGATATTTCCATGTTCATACAGATAGTGGTGTAGTTATTTCCATGTGTAAAGAGATACCTGTGTAGATATTTCCATGTATATGCAGATAGCAGTGTAGCAATTTCCATTTTCATGCAGACAGCGGTGTATATATTTCCCTGTTCAAACAGATAGCGGTGTAGATATTTCCATGTTTATACAGATAGCGGAGTAGATATTGCCATGCTTGTACAGATAGCGGTGTAGATAGTTCCATGTTTATACAGATGGCAGTGTGGATATTTCCATGTTAATAGATATAGCGGGGTAGATATTTCAGTGTTTATAGAGATAGCGGTGTAGATATTTCCATGTTTTTACAGATAGCGGTGCAGATATTTCCATGTTTATACAGAGAGCAATGTAGATATTTCCATGTTTATAGAGATAGCGGTGTCAATATTTCCATGTTTACACAGATAGCAGTGAAGATATTTACAAGTTTATACAGATAGAGGTGTAGATATTTCCATCTTTATACAGATAGCGGTGTAGATATTTCCATGTTTATACAGATAGCGTTATAGATATTTCCATGTTTGTAGAGATAACAGGGTATTTATTTCCATGTTCATACAGATAGCGGTGTAGATATTTCCATGTTCATACCGATAGCGGTGCTGATATTTCCATGTTTATACAGCTAGCGGTGTAGATATTTCCATGTTTATACAGATAGCGGTGGTGATATTTCCATGTTTATACAGATAGCGGTGTAGATATTTCCATGTTTATACAGATAGAGGTGTAGTTATCTCCTTCGTAATACAGATGGCGGTGTAGATATTTATATGTTCATACAGATGGCGGTGCAGATATTTCCATGTTCATACAGATGGCGGTGTAGATATTTCCATGTTTATAGAGATAGCGGTGTAGTTATTTCCATGTGTAAAGACATAGCTGTGTAGATATTTCCATGTATATGCAGATAGCTGTGTAGATATTTCCATTTTCATGCAGACAGCGGTGTAGATATTTCCATGTTCAAACAGATAGCAGTGTAGATATTTCTATGTTCGTACAGATAGTGGTGTAGATATTTCCATGTTCATACAGATAGCGGTGTAGATATTTCCATGTTCATACAGATAGCGGTGTAGATATTTCCATGTTCATACAGATAGCGATGCTGATATTTCCATGTTCGTACAGATAGCGGTGCTGATATTTCCATGTTTATACAGGTAGCGGTGTAGATATTTCCATGTTTATACAGGTAGTGGTGTAGATATTTCCATGTTTATACAGATAGCGGTGTAGATATTTCCAAGTTTTTACAGATAGCGGTGTAGATATCTCCATCTTAATACAGATGGCGGTGTAGATATTTATATGTTCATACAGATGGCGGTGCAGATATTTCCATGTTCATACAGATGGCGGTGTAGATATTTCCATGTTTATAGAGATAGCGGTGTAGTTATTTCCATGTGTAAAGAGATAGCTTTGTAGATATTTCCATGTATATGCAGATACCTATGTGGATATTTCTATTTTCATGCAGATAGTGGTTTAGATATTTCCATGTTCAAACAGATAGCGGTGTAGATATTTCCATGTTCATACAGATAGCGGTGTAGATATTTCCATGTTTATACAGATGGCGGTGAAGATGTATGCATGTTTACACCGATAGCGGTGTAGATATTTCCATGTTCATACAGATAGCGGTGTAGATATTTCCTTGTTCATCCAGATGGCTGTGTAGATATATCCATGTTAAACAGATGGCGGTGAAGATATTTCCATGTTAAACAGATGGCGGTGAAGATATTTCCATGTTCATACAGATGGCGGTGTAGATATTCCCATGTTCATACAGATGGCGGTGTAGATATTTCCGTGTTCATACAGATGGCTGTGTAGATATATCCGTGTTCATATAGATGGCGGTGAATATATTTCCATGTTCAAACAGATAGCAGTGTAGATATTTCCATGTTCATACAGATAGCGGTGTAGGTATTTCCATGTTCATACCGATAGAGGTGCTGATATTTCCATGTTTATACAGGTAGCGGTGTAGATATTTCCATGTTTATTCAGAAAGCGGTGTAGATATTTCCATGTTTATACAGATAGCGGTGTAGATATTTCCATGTTTATACAGATAGCGGTGTAGTTATCTCCTTCTTAATACAGATGGCGGTGTAGATATTTATATGTTCATACAGATGGCGGTGCAGGTATTTCCATGTTCATACAGATGGCGGTGTAGATATTTCCATGTTTATAGAGATAGCGGTGTAGTTATTTCCATGTGTTAAGAGATAGCTGTGTAGATATTTCCATGTGTATGCAGATAGCTGTGTAGATATTTCCATTTTCATGCAGACAGCGGTGTAGATATTTCCATGTTCAAACAGATAGCGGTGTTGATATTTCTATGTTCATACAGATAGCGTTGTAGATATTTCCATGTTCATACAGATAGCGGTGTAGATATTTCCGTGTTCATACAGATAGCGGTGCTGATATTTCCATGTTCATACAGGCAGCGGTGTAGATATTTCCATGTTTATACAGATAGCGGTGTAGGTATTTCCATGTTTATAAAGATAGCGGTGTAGATATTTCCATGTTTATACAGATAGCGGTGTAGATATCTCCATGTTTATACAGATAGCGGTGTAGATATCTCCATCTTAATACAGATGGCGGTGTAGATATTTATATGTTCATACAGATGGCGGTGCAGATATTTCCATGTTCATACAGATGGCGGTGTAGGTATTTCCATGTTCATACAGATAGTGGTGTAGATATTTCCATGTTCATACAGATTGCGGTGTAGATATTTCCATGTTCATATAGATAGCGGTGCTGATATTTCCGTGTTTTTACAGGTAGTGGTGCAGATATTTCCATGTTTATTCAGATAGCGGTGTGGATATTTCCATGTTTATACAGATAGCGGTGTAGATATTTCCATGTTTATACAGATGGCGCTGTAGAGATTTCCATGTTTACAGAGTTGGCGGTTTAGACATTTCCATGTTCATTCAGATGGCGATGTAGATATTTCCATGTTTATATAGACAGCGGTGTAGATATTTCCATCTTTATACACATAACGGTGTAGATATTTCCATGTTTATACAGATGGCGGTGTAGATATTTCCATGCTCATACAGATGGCGGTGTAGATATTTCCATGTTTATAGAGATAGCAGTGTAGATATTTCCATGTTTATAGAGATAGTGGTGTAGATATTTTCATGTTCATACAGATGGCGGTGTACATATTTCCATGTTCACACAGATGGCAGTGAAGATATTTCCATCTTTATAGAGATAGCGGTTTAGATACTTGCAATTTTATACCGATGGCGCTGTAGATACTTTCATATTCATACACATAGCGGTGTAGATATTTCCATGTTTATGCAGATGGCGGTGTAGATATTACCATCTTCATACAGATAGCGGTGTAGATATTTCCATGTTTATACAGATAGCACTGTAGATATTTCCATGTTTATGCAGATAGCGGTGTAGATATTGCCAAGTTTATACAGATAGCGGTTAAGATTTTTCCATGTTTATTGAGATAGCGGTGTAGATATTTCCATGTTTATACAGATAGCGGTGTAGCTATTTCCATGTTTCTACAGATAGCACTGTAGATATTTCCATGTTTATTCAGAAAGCGGTGTAGATATTTCCATGTTTATACAGATAGCGCTGTAGATATTTCCATCTTTATACAGGTGGCGGTGTAGATATTATCATGGTAATACAGAGGGTGCTGTAGACATTCCCATGTTTATAAAGATAGCGGTGTGGATATTTCCATGTTTATACAGATAGCGGGGTAGATATTTCCATGTTTATACAGATATCGGTGTAGATATTGCCATGTTTATAGAGATAGCGGTGTAGATATTTCCATGTTCATACAGATAGCGGTGTAGATATTTCCATGTTCATACAGTGAGCGGTGTAGATATTTCCATCTTCATACGGTTGGCAGTGTATCTATTTCCAAGTTCACACAGATATTGGTGTAGATATTTCCATGTTTATAGAGATTGCGGTGTAGATATTTCCATGTTTATGAAGATGGCGATGTAGATATTTACATGTTTTTTCAGATAGCGGTGTAGATATTTCCATCATTACACAGATAGAGGTGTAGATATTTCCATGTTTATACAGATGTCGGTGTAGATGTTTCCATCTTTATAGAGACGGCGGTGTAGATAATTCCATCTTCATACAGATGGCGGTTTAGGTATCTCCATGTTTATAGAGATGGCGGTGTAGATATTTCCATGTTTATAAAGATGGAGGTCTAGATATTTCCAGGTTTATACACATAGCACTGTAGTTATTTCCATGTTTATAGAGATTGCGGTGTAGATATTTCCATGTTTATTCAGATAGCGGAGTAGATATTTCCATGTTTATACAGATAGTGGGGTAGATATTTCCATGTCCATACAGATAGCGGTGTAGATAATTCCATCTTTATACAGATGGCTGTGTAGATATTTCCATGTTCATACAGATAGCGGTGTAGATATTTCCATCTTTATACACATGGCGGTGTAGATATTTCCAAGTTCATAAGATGGCAGTCTATGTATTTCAATCTTTATGGAGATGGCAGTGTAGATATTTCCATGATTATAGAGATAGTGGTGTAGATATTTCCATCTTTTTAGAGATAGCGTTGTAGATATTTCCCTGTTTCACAGATAAGTGTAGATATTTCCATGTTTATACAGAGAGTGTTGTAGATATTTCCGTGTTCATACAGATAGCGGTGTAGATATTTCATGTTCATACAGATAGCGGTGTAGATATTTCCATGTTCATACAGATGTCGGTGTAGATATTTCCATGTTCATACAGATGGCGGTGTAGATATTTCCATGATCATACAGATGGCGTGAAGATATTTCAGTGTTCATACAGATGGCTGTGTAGATATTTCCATGTTCATACAGATGACGCTGTAGATATTTCCATGTTCATACAGATGGCTGTGTAGATATTTCCATGTTCATACCGATGGTGGTGTAGATATTTCCATGTTCATACTGATGGCGCTGTAGCTATTTCCATGTTTATACAGATGGCAGTGTAGATATTTCCATGTTTATAGATTTAGTGCTGTAGATATTTCCATGTTTATAGAGTTAGCGGTTTAGATATTTCCATGTTCAAACAGATAGCGGTGTAGATATTTCCATTTTCATACAGATAGCGGTGTAGTTATTTCCATGTTTATACAGATGGCGCTGTAGAGATTTCCATGTTTATAGAGTTGGCGGTTTAGACATTTCCATGTTCATACAGATGGCGATGTAGATATTTCCATGTTTATACAGACAGCGGTGTAGAGATTTCCATCTTTATACACATAACGGTGTAGATATTTCCATGTTTATACAGATGGCGGTGTAGATATTTCCATTCTCATACAGATGGCGGTGTAGATATTTCCATGTTTATAGAGATAGCAGTGTAGATATTTCCATGTTTATAGAGATAGTGGTGTAGATATTTTCATGTTCATACAGATGGCGGTGTACATATTTCCATGTTCACACAGATGGCAGTGTAGATATTTCCATCTTTATAGAGATAGCGGTTTAGATACATGCAATTTTATACCGATGGCGCTGTAGATACTTTCATATTCATACACATAGCGGTGTAGATATTTCCATGTTTATGCAGATGGCGGTGTAGATATTAACATCTTCATACAGATAGCGGTGTAGATATTTCCATGTTTATACAGATAGCACTGTAGATATTTCCATGTTTATGCAGATAGCGGTGTAGATATTTCCAAGTTTATACAGATAGCGGTGAAGATTTTTCCATGTTTATTGAGATAGCGGTGTAGATATTTCCATGTTTATACAGATAGCGGTGTAGCTATTTCCATGTTTCTACAGATAGCACTGTAGATATTTCCATGATTATTCAGAAAGCGGTGTAGATATTTCCAGGTTTATACAGATAGCGCTGTAGATATTTCCATCTTTATACAGGTGGCGGTGTAGATATTTCCATGCTAATACAGAGGGTGCTGTAGACATTCCCATGTTTATAGAGATAGCGGTGTACATATTTCCATGTTTATACAGATAGCGGGGTAGATATTTCCATGTTTATACAGATATCGGTGTAGATATTGCCATGTTTATAGAGATAGTGGTGTAGATATTTCCATGTTCATTCAGATAGCGGTGTAGATATTTCCATGTTCATACAGTGAGCGGTGTAGATATTTCCATCTTCATACGGTTGGCAGTGTAGCTATTTCCATGTTCACACAGATATTGGTGTAGATATTTCCATGTTTATAGAGATTGCGGTGTAGATATTTCCATGTTTATGAAGATGGCGATGTAGACATTTACATGTTTATTCAGATAGCGGTGTAGATATTTCCATCATTATACAGATAGAGGTGTAGATATTTCCATGTTTATACAGATGTCGGTGTAGATGTTTCCATCTTTATAGAGATGGCGGTGTAGATAATTCCATGTTCATACAGATGGCGGTTTAGGTATCTCCATGTTTATAGAGATGGCGGTGTAGATATTTCCATGTTTATAAAGATGGAGGTCTAGGTATTTCCATGTTTATACACATAGCACTGTAGTTATTTCCATGTTTATAGAGATAGCGGTGTAGATATTTCCATGTTTATTCAGATAGCGGAGTAGATATTTCCATGTTTATACAGATAGTGGGGTAGATATTTCCATGTCCATACAGATAGCGGTGTAGATAATTCCATCTTTATATAGATGGCTGTGTAGATATTTCCATGTTCATACAGATAGCGGTGTAGATATTTCCATCTTTATACACATGGCGGTGTAGATATTTCCAAGTTCATAAGATGGCAGTCTATGTATTTCAATCTTTATAGAGATGGCAGTGTAGATATTTCCATGATTATAGAGATAGTGGTGTAGATATTTCCATCTTTTTAGAGATAGCGTTGTAGATATTTCCCTGTTTCACAGATAAGTGTAGATATTTCCATGTTTATACAGAGAGTGGTGTAGATATTTCCGTGTTCATACAGATAGCGGTGTAGATATTTCATGTTCATACAGATAGCGGTGTAGATATTTCCATGTTCATACAGATGTCGGTGTAGATATTTCCATGTTCATACAGATGGCGGTGTAGATATTTCCATGTTCATACAGATGGCGTGAAGATATTTCAGTGTTCATACAGATGGCTGTGTAGATATTTCCATGTTCATACAGATGACGCTGTAGATATTTCCATGTTCATACAGATGGCTGTGTAGATATTTCCATGTTCATACCGATGGTGGTGTAGATGTTTCCATGTTCATACTGATGGCGCTGTAGCTATTTCCATGTTTATACAGATGGCAGTGTAGATATTTCCATGTTTATAGATTTAGTGGTGTAGATATTTCCATGTTTATAGAGTTAGTGGTGTAGATAATTGCATGTTTATACCGATAGCGGTGTAGGTATTTCCGTGTTCATACAGATGGCGGTGTAGATATTTCCATGTTTATAGAGATAGTGGTGTAGATATTTCCACATTTATACCGATTGCGGTGTAGATATTTCCATGTTTAAAGAGATGGCGGTGTAGATATTTCCGTGTTTATACAGATAGCGCTGAAGGAATTTCCATGTTTATACAGATAGCAGTGTAGATATTTCCATGTTTATACAGATAGCGGTGTTGATATTTCCATATTTATACAGATGGCAGTGTAGATAATTCCATGTTTATAGATATAGAGGTGTACATATTTCCATGTTTATAGAGATAGCGGCGTCGATATTTCCATGTTTTTGCAGATAGCGGTGTAGATATTTCCATGTTTATACAGAGAGCACTGTAGATATTTAGACGTTTATTGAGATAGCGGTGTAGATATTTCCCTGTTTTACAGATAGCAATGTAGATATTTCCATGTTTATACAGATAGCGGTGCAGATATTTCCATGTTTATAGAGATTGCAGTGTAGTTATTTCCAAGTTTATACAGATAACGGTGTAGATATTTCCATGTTTATACAGATAGCAGTGTAGATATTTCTGTGTTTATACAGATAGCGGAGTAGGTATTCCCATGTTTACCCAGATAGCGGCGTAGACATTTCCATGTTTACACAGATAGAATTGTGGATATATCCATGTTTATAGAGATGGCCGTGTAGACATTTCCATGTTTATACAGATAGTGGTGAAGATTTTTCCATGTTCGTACAGAGAGCGGTGTAGATATATCCATCTTTATATGGTTGGCGGTGTAGATATTTCCATGTTCATACAGATGGCGTTGTAGATATTTCCATGTCTATAGAGATGGCGATCTAGATATTTCCATGTTTACAGAGATAGCAGTGTACTTATTTACATGTTTATAGAGATAGTGGTGTGGATACTTCCATGTTTATACAGATAATGGTGTAGATATTTCCATGTTTATACAGATCGCGGTGTAGATATTTCCATGTTTATACAGATAGCGGTGTAAATATTTTCATGTTTATACAGATAGCCGTGTAGATATTTCCATGTTTATACAGATAGCGCTGTAGATATTTCCATCTTTATACAGATGGCGGTGTAGATATTTCCATGTTTGTACAGAAGGCCGTGTAGATATTTCCATGCTTATACAGATGGCAGTGTAGATATTTCCATGTTTATAGAGATGAAGGTCTAGATATTTCCATGTTTATACAGATAGCGTTGTAGTTATTTCCATGTTTATTGAGATAACATTGTAGATATTTCCATGTTTTTACAGATAGCGGGGTAGATATTTCCATGTTCAAATGGATAGCGGTGTAGATATTTCCATGTTCATACAGATAGCAGTGTAGATATTTCCATGTTCATACAGATAGCGGTGTAGATTTTTCCATTTTCATACAGATGGCAGTACAGATATTTCCAGGTTCATACAGATGGCGGTGAAGATATTTCTATGTTGATACAGAAGGCGGTGTATATATTTCCATGTTGATACAGATGGCGGTGTAGATAATTCCATGTTCTTACAGATGGCGGTGTAGATATTTACATGTTTATACAGATAGCGGTGAAGATATTTGCATGTTTATACAGAGAGCAGTGTAGTCATTTCCAAGTTTTTACCGATAGCGGTGTAGATATTTCCATGTTTATAGAGATAGCAGTCTAGTTATTTCCATGTTTAAACAGATAACAGTGTAGATATTTCCATGTTTATGCAGATAGAGGTGTAGATATTTCTGTGTTTATACAGATATCATTGTAGATATTTCCATGATCATACAGATGGCGGTGTAGATAATTCCAGTTTGATACAGATGGCGGTGTAGATATTTCCATGTTTATACAGATGACGGTGTAGATATTTCCATGTTTATACAGATGGCGGTGTAGATATTTCCATGTTTATAGAGAGAGCGGTGTAGATATTTCCATGTTTACACAGATAGCGGTGTTGATATTTCCATGTTTATACAGATAGCGGTGTAGATATTTCCATGTTTATTCAGATAGCGGTGTAGATATTTCCATGTTTATATAGATAGCGGTGAAGATATTTCCCAGTTTTACAGATAGCAGTGTAGATATTTCCATGTTCATACAGATAGAGGTGTAGATTTTTCCATGCTCCTACAGATGTCGGTGAAGATATTTCCATGTTGATACAGATGGCGGTGTATATATTTCCATGTTGATACAGATGGTGATGTAGATAATTCCATCTTCTTACAGATGGCTGTGTAGTTATTTCCATGTTCTTGCAGATGGCGGTGTAGATATTTCCATGTTTATACAGATAGCGGTGTATATATTTAAATGTTCAAACAGCGGTGTAGATATTTCCATGTTTACAGAGATGGCGGTGTAGATATTTCCTTCTTTATAGAGATATTGTTGTAGATATTTCCATGTTTATACAGATAGCGGAGTAGATATTGCCATGCTTGTACAGATAGCGGTGTAGATAGTTCCATGTTTATACAGATGGCAGTGTGGATATTTCCATGTTTATAGATATAGCGGGGTAGATATTTCAGTGTTTATAGAGATAGCGGTGTAGATATTTCCATGTTATTACAGATAGCGGTGCAGATATTTCCATGTTTATACAGAGAGCAATGTAGATATTTCCATGTTTATAGAGATAGCAGTGTCAATATTTCCATGTTTACACAGATAGCTGTGAAGATATTTACAAGTTTATACAGATAGCGGTGTAGATATTTCCATCTTTATACAGATAGCGGTGTAGATATTTCCATGTTTATACAGATAGCGTTATAGATATTTCCATGTTTTTAGAGATAGCAGGGTATTTATTTCCATGTTTATACAGATATCGGTGTAGATATTTCCATGTTTATACAGATAGCAGTGCAGATATTTCTGTGTTTATATAGATAGCCGTGTAGATATTTCCATCATCATTCAGCTGGCGGTGTAGATATTTGCAAGCTGATACAGATGGCGGTGTAGATATTTCCAAGTTTATAGAGATGGCGTACAGATATTTCCATGTTCTCACCGACGGCGGTGTAGATATTTCCATGTTTATAGAGATGGCGGTGTAGATATTTCCATGTTTATACACTTATCGCTGTAGATATTTCCATGTTTATTCAGATAGCAGTGTTGATATTTCCATGTTTATACAAATAGCGGTGTAGATATTTCCATGTTTATAGAGATAGTGGTGTAGATATTTCCATGTTTATAGAGATAGTGGTGTAGATATTTCCATGATTATAGAGATAGTGGTGTAGTTATTGCCATGTTTATAGAGATAGCAGTGTAGATATTTCCCTGTTTCACAGAAAGCAGTGTAGATATTTCCATGTTTATACAGATAGCAGTGTAGATATTTCCATGTTTATACAGATGGCAGTGTAGATATTTCCATGTTTATAGAGATGGCGGTGTAGATATTTCCTTGTTTATACAGATAGCGGTGTAAATATTTCGATGTTTATAGAGATAGGTTTGTAGGTATTTCCATGTTCATACAGATAGCGGTGTAGATATTTCCATGTTCATACAGAAGGCTGTGTAGATATTTCCATCTTCATACAGATGGCGGTGAAGATATTTGCATGTTCATACAGATGGCGGTGTAGATATTTCTATGTTCATACAGATGTTGGTGTAGATATTTCCATGTTCACACTGATGTCTGTGTAGTTATTTCCATGTTCATACAGATGACGTTGTTGATATTTCCATTTTCATACCGAGGGCGGTGTAGATATTTCCATGTTTATAGAGATGGCGGTGGAGATATTTCCATGTTCATACAGAAGGCTGTGTAGATATTTCCATCTTCATACCGATAGCGGTGTAGATATTTCTGTGTTTATACATATAACGGTGTAGATATTTCCATGATCATACAGATGGCGGTGTGGATATTTCCATTTTGATACAGATTGGGTGTAGATATTTACATGTTTATAGACATGGCGGTGTAGATATTTCCATGTTTTTACACATAGCAGTGTCGATATTTCCATGTTTATGGAGATATCGGTGTAGGTATTTCCATGTTTATAGAGAGAGCGTTGTAGATATTTCCATGTTTATACAGATAGCGTTGTAGATATTTCCCTGTTTTACAGATAGCAGTGTAGATATTTCCATGTTTATACAGATAGCGGTGTAGATATTTCCATGTACATACAGATATCGGTGTAGATATTCCCATGTTTATTCAGATGGTAATGTAGATATTTACATGTTTATTGGGATGGCGGTGTAGATATTTCCTTGTATTGACAGATAGCTGTGTAGATATTTCCATTTTTATACAGATAGCGCTGAAGATATTTCCATGATTATACAGATAGTGGTGTAGATATTTCCATGTTTATACAGATAGCAGTGTAGATATTTTCATGTTTATACAGATAGCGGTGTAGATATTTCCATGTTTATGGAGACGGCATTATAGTTATTTACTTGTTTATACAGATGGTGGTGTCGATATTTCCATGTTCATACAGATAGTGGTGTAGATATTTCTATATTTATACACATGGCGGTGTAGATATTTCCATGTGCATACAGATGCCGGTGTAGATATTTCAATGTTTATAGAGATGATGGTGTAGATATTTCCAAGTTTGTACAGATGGCGGTGTAGGTATTTCCATGTTTATACCCATAGCGGTGTAGATATTTCCATGTTTATACACATAGCGGTATAGATATTTCTATGTTTACAGAGATATTGGTGTAGATATTTCCATGTTTATAGAGATAGTCGTGTAGATATTTCCATGTTTATAGAGATAGCGGTGTAGATAATTCCCTGTTTCACAGACAGAAGTGTAGATATTGCCATGTTTATTCTGATTTTGGTGTAGATATATCCATGTTTATAGAGATAGCGGTGTAATTATTTCCATGTTTATAGAGATGGCGGTGGAGATATTTCCATGTTTATAGAGATGGCGGTGTAGATATTTCCATGTTTATACAGATGGCGGTGTAGGTATTTCCATGTTTATACAGATAGCGGTGTTGGTATTTCCATGCTTATACAGAGAGCGGTGTAGATATTTCCATGTTCATACTGATAGCGTTGTAAGTATTTCCATGTTTATACAGATAGCGGTGTAGATATTTCCATGTTTATAGAGATAGCGTTTTAGATATTTCCATGTTTATAAATATAGCGGTATAGATATTTCCATGTTTAAACAGATGGCGTTGTAGATATTTCCATGTTTATACAGGTGGCGGTGTAGTTATTTCCATATTCATACAGATGGCGTTGTAGATATTTCAATGTTTATATAGATGGCGGTGTAGATATTTCCATGTTTATACAGATGGCGGTGTAGGTATTTCCATGTTTATACAGATAGTGGTGTAGGTATTTCCATGCTTATACAGATAGCGGTTTAGATATTTCCATGTTCATACAGATAGCGTTGTAAATATTTCCATGTTTATACAGATATCGTTGTAGATATTTCCATGTTTATAGAGATAGCGGTATAGATATTTCCATGTTGATACACATAGCGGTGTAGATATTTCCATATTTATAGAGATAGCGGTGTAGATATTTCCAAGTTTATAGAGATGGCGGCTTGGATATTTCCATGTTTATATATGTGGCGGTGTATATATTTCCATGTTTATGCAGATGGCGGTGTAGACATTTCCATGTTTATACAGATGGCGGTGTAGATATTTCCATGTTTATACGGATGGCGGTGTATATACTTCCATATTTATACAGATGGCACTGTAGATATTTTCATATTCATACAGATAGCGGTGTAGATATTTCCATGTTTATAGAGATGGCGCTGTAGATATTTCCTTGTTTATACACATAGCGGTGTAGATATTTCCATGTTTAAAGAGATGGCGGTGTAGATATTTCCATGTTTGTACAGGTAGCGGTGAAGATATTTCCATATTTATACAGGTAGCGGTACAGATTTGTGAATTCATTAAACCTCTTTTTCTTTATAAATTACCCAGTCTTGGGTATGTCTTTATCAGCAGCATGAAAATTGACTAATACTCTCACTGTCCATGAATGATACTCTGTTAGCCCTTTTGCATTGTTATAAAGAAATACCTGAGGCTGGGTTATTTATAAAGAAATGAGGTTTATTTCGCTCCTTGTTGTGAAGGCTGTACATGAAGCATAGTACTGGCACCTGCTTCCAGGGAGGGCATCAGGAACCTTCCAATCATGGTGGAAGGTGAAGGGAAACCAGCATATCACATGGTGAGAGCGGAAGCAAGAGAGACAGGGAAGAGGTGTCAGTCTCTTTTAAACAACCAGATATCGCATGAACTCACAGGGTAAGAACTCATTCATTACCAAGAGGACAGCACCAAGCCATTCAGGAGGCATCTATCTCCAACATTGGGGATCACATTTTAACGTGAGATTTGAAGGGGACAAACATCCAAACTATGTCAGATACCAAAGCTGACAATGCTTAGGATCTTTAGCTGTTCCAGGTTCTGGGAAAAGGGAGAGAGTTAGCTTCCCTCGTCTATGCTCTGCTACTCCATATTATATTAGTAATTATTGTTCTCTAAAGGTTTTTGAAAGCAAATAAACAAATGCAAGGCAAAATATACGGAATGCAAGGCAAAACATACGAAATGCAAGGCAAATGCATTAAAAACTTTTGAGTGTTAATATATAGATTTTATTTTATCTTTTTAATTTCTTTTGCTTAACCAAATAGATTATGTAGTTTTGATTAACTGGCCATGAAATAGCTCTGCCTACATAGAATTTCCCATGAATAATTGGTTGTGGAGACTTTTGTGTGTGACCCAAATCCTCCCTCAAAACTGAAGTTTGCCCAGCTATTGGGAGTGTTGGCAAATCATGCCTCTCAGCTGATTCTCTCTAGAATTTATTCTCAGGAGATCTAATTAATAACTTGTCAAGCTGATGTCCATCCTTGGGGACAACTCGTATCTGAAGAATGGCCAGTGAAAGGTATTAAAACTCCATACTCCTGCCTCAATTTAGGGCAACTCTGAAGGGTCACCCCAGCTTCTCAGCTCCCCCTTGAGATTAGCTGAGGTATTTGTTGTGACTGCCTCACATCTCAACTCCCTTTGTCCAATTCAGCTTTTTTGCCACAGTTGTTGGCTCCTAGGATTTTACCCAGGTAAATGTTCTCTACACAAATCTCTATCTCAAATCTGCTTTACAGGGAATGTGGCCTCAGACAGGTTTTCATTAGGTTCTGGACGTAACTCTCATTAGTCATTGATATGATTCGGCTGTGTCTCCACCCGAATCTCACCTTGATTGTAATTATCCCCGCATGTCAAGGATGGAGTCAGGTGGAGATCATTGAATCATAGGGGCGGGTTCCCCCTACTGTTCTCCTGGTAGCGAATAAGTCTCACGAGATCTGATGCTTTTAAAATGGGAGCTTCCCTACACAAGCTTTCTTCTCTGCTACCATTTAAGATGTGCCTTTGCTTCTTTTTTGCCTTCTGCCGTGACTGTGAGGCCTCCCCAGCCATGTGGAATTGTGAGTTCCTTAAACCTCTTTCCTTTCTAAATTACCCGGTCTTGGGTATGACTTTATTAGCAGCATGAGAACAAACTAGTGCAGTCTGTTCTATAAGCCCAAGTCGGATCACAGAGTCCCGCTTTCCGTTTTTTTTTTCTAGCCCATATTTCTACTAAAACTTGACTCATATAGACTTAAAACAAAATAATTAAGCATGGC